>NC_091150.1:55508433-55663433 GCF_040958095.1 Procambarus clarkii | reverse complement strand
AGGTGTCTCCTGGAGTGTGTCCAGGTTGTCACGTCCGAAGGCGTAAAGGAACTTAAACCAAGGTTTAGTATGAACATAAACCCATGAAATTGAAGTCAAAACGATCGGAATGAGGCAAGTAGGATACTGGAATATATTTCTGAAAGCGTTGGCAGCGAAACAATTACAGCTCGTCTTGGGCTCTATCTTGCCCTTGTCTGACCACATTAAGGTCACGCAGGTCAGATCTAGTCGCCATACTGTAGAACGGATATCAATTTCTTTAAACGCTTTCAGCTCGTTGTTGACGCCGAGTGATTAAGAAACATTTTAAAAAGTTGAGAGAGAGAGAGTGGTTAATTTACTGTCTTTACGAAGATCAGCAGAACTGAGATGACTACAGTTGTGGTTTGTTGTTATTATAGATTTAGATTCTTAAAACGAAACATCCCTGGAGTTTTGTGCTACGTCAACACCACCACCACAGTCACTATGTCAACACTACCACCACAGTCACTATGTCAACACCACCACCACAGTCACTATGTCAACACCACCACCACAGTCACTATGTCAACACCACAACCACAGTCACTATGTCAACACCACCACCACAGTCACTATGTCAACACCACCACCACAGTCACTATGTCAACACCACCACCACAGTCACTATGTCAACACCACCACCACAGTCACTACGTCAACACCACCACCACAGTCACTATGTCAACACCACCACCACGGTCACTACGTCAACACCACCACCACAGTCACTATGTCAACACCACCACCACAGTAACTATGTCAACACCACCACCACAGTCACTATGTCAACACCACCACCACAGTCACTATGTCAACACCACCACCACAGTCACTATGTCAACACCACCACCACAGTCACTATGTCAACACCACCACCACAGTCACTATGTCAACACCACCACCACAGTCACTATGTCAACACCACCACCACAGTCACTATGTCAACACCACCACCACAGTCACTATGTCAACACCACCACCACAGTCACTATGTCAACACCACCACCACAGTCACTATGTCAACACCACCACCACAGTCACTACGTCAACACCACCACCACAGTCACTATGTCAACACCACCACCACGGTCACTACGTCAACACCACCACCACAGTCACTACGTCAACACCACCACCACAGTCACTATGTCAACACCACCACCACAGTCACTATGTCAACACCACCACCACAGTCACTACGTCAACACCACCACCACAGTCACTACGTCAACACCACCACCACAGTCACTACGTCAACACCACCACCACAGTCACTACGTCAACACCACCACCACAGTCACTACGTCAACACCACCACCACAGTCACTACGTCAACACCACCACCACAGTCACTACGTCAACACCACCACCACAGTCACTACGTCAACACCACCACCACAGTCACTACGTCAACACCACCACCACAGTCACTACGTCAACACCACCACCACAGTCACTACGTCAACACCACCACCACAGTCACTATGTCAACACCACCACCACAGTCACTACGTCAACACCACCACCACAGTCACTATGTCAACACCACCACCACAGTCACTATGTCAACACCACCACCACAGTCACTACGTCAACACCACCACCACAGTCACTACGTCAACACCACCACCACAGTCACTACGTCAACACCACCACCACAGTCACTACGTCAACACCACCACCACAGTCACTACGTCAACACCACCACCACAGTCACTACGTCAACACCACCACCACAGTCACTATGTCAACACCACCACCACAGTCACTACGTCAACACCACCACCACAGTCACTATGTCAACACCACCACCACAGTCACTACGTCAACACCACCACCACAGTCACTATGTCAACACCACCACCACAGTCACTACGTCAACACCACCACCACAGTCACTATGTCAACACCACCACCACAGTCACTACGTCAACACCACCACCACAGTCACTACGTCAACACCACCACCGCAGTCACTATGTCAACACCACCACCACAGTCACTACGTCAACACCACCACCACAGTCACTATGTCAACACCACCACCACAGTCACTACGTCAACACCACCACCGCAGTCACTATGTCAACACCACCACCACAGTCACTACGTCAACACCACCACCACAGTCACTACGTCAACACCACCACCACAGTCACTACGTCAACACCACCACCGCAGTCACTACGTCAACACCACCACCACAGTCACTACGTCAACACCACCACCACAGTCACTACGTCAACACCACCACCACAGTCACTATGTCAACACCACCACCACAGTCACTATGTCAACACCACCACCGCAGTCACTATGTCAACACCACCACCACAGTCACTACGTCAACACCACCACCACAGTCACTATGTCAACACCACCACCACAGTCACTACGTCAACACCACCACCACAGTCACTATGTCAACACCACCACCACAGTCACTACGTCAACACCACCACCGCAGTCACTACGTCAACACCACCACCGCAGTCACTATGTCAACACCACCACCACAGTCACTACGTCAACACCACCACCACAGTCACTATGTCAACACCACCACCACAGTCACTACGTCAACACCACCACCGCAGTCACTATGTCAACACCACCACCACAGTCACTACGTCAACACCACCACCACAGTCACTACGTCAACACCACCACCACAGTCACTACGTCAACACCACCACCGCAGTCACTATGTCAACACCACCACCACAGTCACTACGTCAACACCACCACCACAGTCACTATGTCAACACCACCACCACAGTCACTACGTCAACACCACCACCAGTCACTATGTCAACACCACCACCGCAGTCACTATGTCAACACCACCACCACAGTCACTATGTCAACACCACCACCACAGTCACTATGTCAACACCACCACCACAGTCACTATGTCAACACCACCACCACAGTCACTATGTCAACACCACCACCACAGTCACTACGTCAACACCACCACCACAGTCACTATGTCAACACCACCACCACAGTCACTACGTCAACACCACCACCACAGTCACTATGTCAACACCACCACCACAGTCACTACGTCAACACCACCACCGCAGTCACTATGTCAACACCACCACCACAGTCACTACGTCAACACCACCACCACAGTCACTATGTCAACACCACCACCACAGTCACTACGTCAACACCACCACCACAGTCACTATGTCAACACCACCACCACAGTCACTACGTCAACACCACCACCACAGTCACTATGTCAACACCACCACCACAGTCACTACGTCAACACCACCACCACATTCACTATGTCAACACCACCACCACAGTCACTACGTCAACACCACCACCACAGTCACTATGTCAACACCACCACCACAGTCACTATGTCAACACCACCACCACAGTCACTACGTCAACACCACCACCACAGTCACTACGTCAACACCACCACCACAGTCACTATGTCAACACCACCACCACAGTCACTATGTCAACACCACCACCACAGTCACTACGTCAACACCACCACCACAGTCACTACGTCAACACCACCACCACAGTCACTACGTCAACACCACCACCACAGTCACTATGTCAACACCACCACCACAGTCACTACGTCAACACAACTACCACAGTCACTACGTCAACACCACCACCACAGTCACTACGTCAACACCACCACCACAGTCACTACGTCAACACCACCACCACAGTCACTACGTCAACACCACCACCACAGTCACTACGTCAACACCACCACCACAGTCACTACGTCAACACCACCACCACAGTCACTACGTCAACACCACCACCACAGTCACTATGTCAACACCACCACCACAGTCACTACGTCAACACCACCACCACAGTCACTATGTCAACACCACCACCACAGTCACTATGTCAACACCACCACCACAGTCACTACGTCAACACCACCACCACAGTCACTACGTCAACACCACCACCACAGTCACTATGTCAACACCACCACCACAGTCACTATGTCAACACCACCACCACAGTCACTACGTCAACACCACCACCACAGTCACTACGTCAACACCACCACCACAGTCACTACGTCGACACCACCACCACAGTCACTATGTCAACACCACCACCACAGTCACTACGTCAACACAACTACCACAGTCACTACGTCAACACCACCACCACAGTCACTACGTCAACACCACCACCACAGTCACTACGTCAACACCACCACCACAGTCACTACGTCAACACCACCACCACAGTCACTACGTCAACACCACCACCACAGTCACTACGTCAACACCACCACCACAGTCACTATGTCAACACCACCACCACAGTCACTATGTCAACACCACCACCACAGTCACTACGTCAACACCACCACAGTCACTATGTCAACACCACCACCACAGTCACTACGTCAACACCACCACCACAGCCACTACGTCAACACCACCACCACAGTCACTATGTCAACACCACCACCACAGCCACTACGTCAACACCACCACCACAGCCACTACGTCAACACCACCACCACAGCCACTATGTCAACACCACCACCACAGTCACTATGTCAACACCACCACCACAGTCACTATGTCAACACCACCACCACAGCCACTACGTCAACACCACCACCACAGTCACTATGTCAACACCACCACCACAGTCACTATGTCAACACCACCACCACAGTCACTATGTCAACACCACCACCACAGCCACTACGTCAACACCACCACCACAGTCACTACGTCAACACCACCACCACAGTCACTATGTCAACACCACCACCACAGTCACTATGTCAACACCACCACCACAGTCACTACGTCAACACCACCACAGTCACTATGTCAACACCACCACCACAGTCACTACGTCAACACCACCACCACAGCCACTACGTCAACACCACCACCACAGTCACTATGTCAACACCACCACCACAGCCACTACGTCAACACCACCACCACAGCCACTACGTCAACACCACCACCACAGCCACTACGTCAACACCACCACCACAGTCACTATGTCAACACCACCACCACAGCCACTACGTCAACACCACCACCACAGTCACTATGTCAACACCACCACCACAGCCACTACGTCAACACCACCACCACAGTCACTATGTCAACACCACCACCACAGCCACAACGTCAACACCACCACAGTCACTATGTCAACACCACCACCACAGTCACTATGTCAACACCACCACCACAGTCACTATGTCAACACCACCACCACAGCCACTACGTCAACACCACCACAGTCACTATGTCAACACCACCACCACAGCCACTATGTCAACACCACCACCACAGTCACTACGTCAACACCACCACCACAGTCACTATGTCAACACCACCCCCACAGCCACTACGTCAACACCACCACCACAGTCACTATGTCAACACCACCACCACAGTCACTATGTCAACACCACCACCACAGCCACTACGTCAACACCACCACCACAGTCACTATGTCAACACCACCACCACGGTCACTACGTCAACACCACCATTACAGTCACTATGTCAACACCACCACCATAGTCACTACGTCAACACCACCACCACAGTCACTATGTAAACACCACCACCACAGCTACTACGTCAACACCACCACCATAGTCACTACGTCAACACCACCACCACAGCCACTACGTCAACACCACCACCACAGCCACTATGTCAACACCACCACCACAGCCACTACGTCAACACCACCACCACAGCCACTACGTCAACACCACCACAGTCACTATGTCAACACCACCACCACAGCCACTACGTCAACACCACCACCACAGCCACTACGTCAACACCACCACCACAGCCACAACGTCAACACCACCACCACAGCAACTACGTCAACACCACTACAGCCACTACGTCAACACCACCACCACGGTCACTACGTCAACACCACCACACTCATTACGTCAACACCAACACCAGTCACTACGTCAACACCACCACCACAGTCACTACGTCAACACCACCACACTCATTACGTCAACATCACCACCACAGTCACTATGTCAACACCAACACCACAGTCACTACGTCAACATCACCACCACAGTCACTACGTCAACACCACCACCACAGCCACTACGTCAACACCACCACCACAGCCACTACGTCAACACCACCACCACAGCCACTACGTCAACACCACCACCACAGCCACTACGTCAACACCACCACCACAGCCACTACGTCAACACCACCACCACAGCCACTACGTCAACACCACCACCACAGCCACTACGTCAACACCACCACCACAGCCACTACGTCAACACCACCACAGTCACTATGTCAACACCACCACCACAGCCACTACGTCAACACCACCACCACAGCCACTACGTCAACACCACCACCACAGCCACTACGTCAACACCACCACCACAGCCAGTACGTCAACACCAGTACAGCCACAACGTCAACACCACCACCACGGTCACTACGTCAACACCACCACACTCATTACGTCAACACCAACACCAGTCACTACGTCAACACCACCACCACAGTCACTACATCAACACCACCACACTCATTACGTCAACATCACCACCACAGTCACTACGTCAACACCAACACCACAGTCACTACGTCAACATCACCACCACAGTCACTACGTCAACACCACCACAGTCACTACGTCAACATCACCACCACAGTCACTACGTCAACACCAACACCACACTCACTACGTCAACACCACCACCACGGTCACTATGTCAACACCACCACAGTCACTACGTCAACATCACCAACACAGTCACTACGTCAACACCACCACCACAGTCACTACGTCAACACCACCACCACAGTCACTATGTCAACACCACCACCACAGTCATTACGTCAACACCACCACCACAGTCACTACGTCAACACCACCACAGTCACTACGTCAACAACACCACCACAGCCACTACGTCAACAGCCACTATGTCAACAACACCACCACAGTCACTATGTCAACAACACCACACTCATTACGTCAACATCACCACCACAGTCACTACGTCAACACCAACACCACAGTCACTACGTCAACATCACCACCACAGTCACTACGTCAACACCACCACAGTCACTACGTCAACATCACCACCACAGTCACTACGTCAACACCAACACCACAGTCACTATGTCAACAACACCACCACAGCCACTACGACAACACCACCACAGTCACTACATCAACAACACCACCACAGTCACTACGTCAACACCACCACCACAGTCACTACGTCAACACCACCACCACAGCCTCTACGTCAAAACCACCACATCCACTACGTCAACCACCAAAACAGTCACTACGTCAACAACACCACCACAGCCACTACGTCAACAGCCACTATGTCAACAACACCACCACAGTCAATATGTCAACACCACCAATGTCACTACGTCAACAACACCACCACAGCCACTACGTCTGCACCACCACAGTCACTACGTGAACACCACCATCACAGCCACTACGTAAACACCACCACCACAGTCACTACGTCAACAACATCACCACAGTCACTACGTCAACACCACCACTACAGTCACTATGCGAACACCACCACCACAGCCACACTGTCAACACCACCACCACAGCCACTACGTCAACATGATCATCACAGCCACTACGTCAACACCACCACCACAGTCACTACGTCAACAACACCACCACAGTCACTACGTCAACACCACCACTACAGTCACTATGCGAACACCTCCACCACAGCCACACCGTCAACACCACCATCACAGCCACTACGTCAACATGATCATCACAGCCACTACGTCAACACCACCACCACAGTCACTACGTCAACAACACCACCACAGTCACTACGTCAACAGCCACTCTGTCAACAACACCTCCACAGTCACTACGTCAACAACACCACCACAGCCACTACGTCAACACCACCACAGTCACTACGTCAACAACACCACCACAGCCACTACGTCAACACCACCACAGTCACTACGTCAACAACACCACCACAGTCACTACGTCAACAACACCACCACAGTCACTACGTCAACACCACCACCACAGTCAATACGTTACCACCAACACCACAGTCACTACGTCAACACCACCACCACAGTCACATCGTCAACACCACCACCACAGTCACTACGTCAACACAACTACTACAGTCACTACGTCAACACCTCCACCACAGCCACTATGTCAACACCACCACCACAGTCACTACGTCAACACCACCACCACAGCCACTACGTCAACACCACCACCACTGCCACTACGTCAACACCAACACCACAGTCACTATGTCAACACCACCACCACAGTCACTACGTCAACACCACCACCACAGTCACTACGTCAACACCACCACCACAGCCACTACGTCAACACCACCACCACAGTCATTACGTCAACACCACCACCACAGTCACTACGTCAACACCACCACCACAGCCACTACGTCAACACCACCACCACAGTCACTACGTCAACACCACCACCACAGTCACTACGTCAACAAGACCACCACAGTCACTACATGAACACCACCACCACAGCCACTACGGCAACACCACCACAACAGTCACTATATCAACACCACTACCACAGTCACTACATCAAGATCACCACCACAGCACTACGTCAAGACCACCACCACAGTCACTACATCAACACCACCACCACAGCACTACGTCAAGACCACCACCACAGTCACTATGTCAACACCACCACCACAGCCACTACGTCAACACCGCCACCACAGTCACTATGTGAACACCACCACCACAGCCACACCGTCAACACCACCACCACAGTCACTACGTCAACCCCACCACCACAATCACTACGTCAACACCACCACCACAGTCACTACATGAACACCACCACCACAGCCACTACGTCAACACCACCACAACAGTCACTACGTCAACACCACCACCACAGTCACTACATGAACACCACCACCACAGCCACTACGTCAACACCACCACAACAGCACTACGTCAAGACCACCACCACAGTCACTACATCAACACCACCACCACAGCACTACGTCAAGACCACCACCACAGTCATTATGTCAACACCACCACCACAGCCACTACGTTAACACCGCCATCACAATCACTATGTGAACACAACCACCACAGCCACACCGTCAACACCACCATCACAGCCACTACGGCAACACCACCATCACAGCCACTACGTCAACACCACCACCACAGCCACTACGTCAACACCACCACCACAGTTACTACGTCAACACCACCACCACAGCCACTTCATCAACACAACCACCACAGGCACTGCGTCAACACCACCACCATAGTTACTATGTCAACACCATCATCACAGCCACTACGGCAACAACACCATCACAGCCACTACGCCAACACCACCACCACAGTTACTATGTCAACACCACCACCACAATCTCTACGTCAAAATCACCACACAGTCACTATGTCAACACCACCACCACAGTTACTATGTCAACACCACCACCACAGTCTCTGCGTCAAAACCACCAGACAGTCACTACATCAACACCACCACAGTCACTACGTCAACACCACCACTACAGCCACACCGTCAACACCACCACCACAGCCACTACGTTAACACCACCACCACAGCCACTACGCCAACACCACCATCACAGCCACTACGTCAACACCACTACCTCAGCTACTACGTCAACAACACTACCACAGTCACTATGTCAACACCACCAATGTCACTACGTCAACACCACCACAGCCACTACGTCAGCACCACCACAGTCACTACGTCAACAACACCACAACAGTCACTACGTGAACACCACCATCACAGTCACTATGTAAACACCACCACCACAGTCACTACGTCAAGAACACCACCACAGCCACTACGTCAACACCACCACTACAGTCACTACGTGAACACCACCACCACAGCCACACCGTCAACACCACCACCACAGCCACTACGTCAACATCATCATCACAGCCACTACGTCAACACCACCACCACAGCCACACCGTCAACACCACCACCACAGTCACTACGTCAACACCACCACCACAGTCACTACGTCAACAACACCACTACAGTCACTACGTCAATAGCCACTATGTCAACAACACCTCCAATGTCACTACGTCAACAACACCACCACGGTCACTACGTCAAAACTACCACCACAGTCACTACGTCATCACCACCACCACAGTCACTACGTCAACACCACCACCATGGTCACTACGTCAACACCACCACACTCACTACGTCAACACCACCACCACGGTCACTACGTCAACACCACTACCACAGTCACAACGTCAACACCACCACCACGGTCACTACGTCAAAACCACCACACTCACTACGTCAACACGAACACCACAGTCACTACGTCAACACCAAAACCACAGCACTACGTCAACACCACCACCACAGTCATTATGTCAACACCACCACCACAGCCACTACGTTAACACCGCCATCACAATCACTATGTGAACACAACCACCACAGCCACACCGTCAACACCACCATCACAGCCACTACGGCAACACCACCATCACAGCCACTACGTCAACACCACCACCACAGCCACTACGTCAACACCACCACCACAGTTACTACGTCAACACCACCACCACAGCCACTTCATCAACACAACCACCACAGGCACTGCGTCAACACCACCACCACAGTTACTATGTCAACACCACCATCACATCCACTACGGCAACAACACCATCACAGCCACTACGCCAACACCACCACCACAGTTACTATGTCAACACCACCACCACAGTCTCTACGTCAAAACCACCACACAGTCACTATGTCAACACCACCACCACAGTTACTATGTCAACACCACCACCACAGTCTCTGCGTCAAAACCACCACACAGTCACTACATCAACACCACCACAGCCACTACGCCAACACCACCATCACAGCCACTACGTCAACACTACTACCTCAGCTACTACGTCAACAACACCACCACAGTCACTATGTCAACACCACCAATGTCACTAGGTCAGCACCACCACAGCCACTACGTCAGCACCACCACAGTCACTACGTCAACAACACCACAACAGTCACTACGTGAACACCACCATCACAGTCACTACGTAAACACCACCACCACAGCCACTACGTCGACATCATCATCACAGCCACTACGTCAACACCACCACCACAGTCACTACGTCAACAACACCACTACAGTCACTACGTCAATAGCCACTATGTCAACAACACCTCCAATGTCACTACGTCAACAACACCACCACAGTCACTACGTCAACACCACCACCACAGTCACTACGTCATCACCACCACTACAGTCACTACGTCAACACCACCACCATGGTCACTACGTCAACACCACCACACTCACTACGTCAACACCACCACCACGGTCACTACGTCAACACCACTACCACAGTCACAACGTCAACACCACCACCACAGTCACTACGTCAAAACCACCACACTCACTACGTCAACACCAACACCACAGTCACTACGTCAACACCACCACCACAGTCACTACGTCAACACCACCACAGTCACTACGTCAACATCACCACCACAGTCACTACGTCAACACCACACCACAGTCACTACGTCAACACCACCACCACAGTCACTACGTCAACACCACCACAACAGTCACTACGTCAGCACCACCACCACAGTCACTACGTCAACACCACCACCACAGTCACCACGTCAACACCACCACAGTCACTACGTCAACACCAACACCACAGTCACAATGTCAACAACACCACCACAGCCACTACGTCAACACCACCACAGTCACTACGTCAACAACACCACCACAGTCACTACGTCAACATCACCACCACAGTCACTACGTCAACACCAACACCACAGTCACTACGTCAACACCACCACCGCAGTCACTACGTCAACCACCACAACAGTCACTACGTCAACAACACCACCACAGCCACTACGTCAACAGCCACTATGTCAACAACACCACCACAGTCACTATGTCAACACCACCAATGTCACTACGTCAACAACACCACCACAGCCACTACGTCAGCACCACCACAGTCACTACGTCAACAACACCACCACAGTCACTACGTGAACACCACCATCACAGCCACTACGTAAACACTACCACCACAGTCACTACGTCAAGAACCCCACCGCAGTCACTACGTCAACAACACCACCACAGTCACAACGTCAACAACACCACCACAGCCACTACGTCAACACCACCACTACAGTCACTACGTCAACACCACCACCACAGCCACACCGTCAACACCACCACCACAGCCACTACGTCAACATCATCATCACAGCCACTACGTCAACACCACCACCACAGTCACTACGTCAACACCACCACCACAGTCACTACGTCAACACCACCACCACAGTCACTACGTCAACACCACCACCACAGTCACTACGTCAACACCACCACAGTCACTACGTCAACACCAACACCACAGTCACTATGTCAACAACACCACCACAGTCACTACGACAACACCACCACAGTCATTACGTCAACAACACCACCACAGTCACTACGTCAACACCACCACCACAGTCACTACGTCAACACCACCACCACAGCCTCTACGTCAAAACCACCACATCCACCACGTCAACCACCAAAACAGTCACTACGTCAACAACACCTCCACAGCCACTACGTCAACAGCCACTAAGTCAACAACACCACCACAGTCAATATGTCAACACCACCAATGTCACTACGTCAACAACACCACCACAGCCACTACGTCAGCACCACCACAGTCACTACGTGAACACCACCATCACAGCCACTACGTAAACACCACCACCACAGTCACTACGTCAACAACATCACCACAGTGACTACGTCAAAAACACCACCACAGTCACAACGTCAACTACACCACCACAGCCACTACATCAACACCACCACTACAGTCACTACGCGAACACCACCACCACAGCCAAACCGTCAACACCACCACCACAGCCACTACGTCAACATGATCATCACAGCCACTACGTCAACACCACCACCACAGTCACTACGTCAACAACACCACCACAGTCACTACGTCAACAGCCACTCTGTCAACAACACCTCCACAGTCACTACGTCAACAACACCACCACAGCCACTACGTCAACACCACCACAGTCACTACGTCAACAACACCACCACAGCCACTACGTCAACACCACCACAGTCACTACGTCAACAACACCACCACAGTCACTACGTCAACAACACCACCACAGTCACTACGTCAAGATCATCATCACAGCAACTACGTCAACACCACCACCACCACAGTCTCTATGGCAACACCACCACCACCACAGTCACTACGTCAAGAACATCACCACAGTCACTATGTCAACAACACCACCACAGTCACTACGTCAACACCACCACCACAGTCAATACGTTAACACCAACACCACAGTCACTACGTCAACACCACCACCACAGTCACATCGTCAACACCACCACCACAGTCACTACGTCAACACAACCACCACAGTCACTACGTCAACACCTCCACCACAGCCACTATGTCAACACCACCACCACAGTCACTACGTCAACACCACCACCACAGCCACTACGTCAACACCACCACCACTGCCACTACGTCAACACCAACACCACAGTCACTATGTCAACACCACCACCACAGTCACTACGTCAACACCACCACCACAGTCACTACGTCAACACCACCACCACAGCCACTACGTCAACACCACCACCACAGTCATTACGTCAACACCACCACCACAGTCAATACGTCAACACCACGACCACAGCCACTACGTCAACACCACCACCACAGTCACTACATGAACACCACCACCACAGCCACTACGTCAACACCACCACAACAGTCACTATATCAACACCACCACCACAGTCACTACATCAAGATCACCACCACAGCACTACGTCAAGACCACCACCACAGTCACTACATCAACACCACAACACAGCACTACGTCAAGACCACCACCACAGTCACTACATCAACACCACAACACAGCACTACGTCAAGACCACCACCACAGTCACTATGTCAACACCACCACCACAGCCACTACGTCAACACCGCCACCACAGCCACTACGTCAACACCGCCACCACAGTCACTATGTGAACACCACCACCACAGCCACACCGTCAACACCACCACCACAGTCACTACGTCAACCCCACCACCACAATCACTACGTCAACACCACCACCACAGTCACTACATGAACACCACCACCACAGCCACTACGTCAACACCACCACAACAGTCACTACGTCAAAACCACCACCACAGTCACTACATGAACACCACCACCACAGCCACTACGTCAACACCACCACAACAGTCACTATATCAACACCACCACCACAGTCACTACATCAAGACCACCACCACAGCACTACGTCAAGACCACCACCACAGTCACTACATCAACACCACCACCACAGCACTACGTCAAGACCACCACCACAGTCATTATGTCAACACCACCACCACAGCCACTACGTTAACATCGCCATCACAATCACTATGTGAACACAACCACCACAGCCACACCGTCAACACCACCATCACAGCCACTACGGCAACACCACCATCACAGCCACTACGTCAACACCACCACCACAGCCACTACGTCAACACCACCACCACAGTTACTACGTCAACACCACCACCACAGCCACTTCATCAACACAACCACCACAGGCACTGCATCAACACCACCACCACAGTTACTATGTCAACACCACCATCACAGCCACTACGGCAACAACACCATCACAGCCACTACGCCAACACCACCACCACAGTTACTATGTCAACACCACCACCAGTGTCTCTACGTCAAAACCACCACACAGTCACTATGTCAACACCACCACCACAGTTACTATGTCAACACCACCACCACAGTCTCTGCGTCAAAACCACCACACAGTCACTACATCAATACCACCACAGTCACTACGTCAACACCACCACTACAGCCACACCGTCAACACCACCACCACAGCCACTACGTTAACACCACCACCACAGCCACTACGCCAACACCACCATCACAGCCACTACGTCAACACCACTACCTCAGCTACTACGTCAACAACACCACCACAGTCACTATGTCAACACCACCAATGTCACTACGTCAACACCACCACAGCCACTACGTCAGCACCACCACAGTCACTACGTCAACAACACCACAACAGTCACTATGTGAACACCACCATCACAGTCACTACGTAAACACCACCACCACAGTCACTACGTCAAGAACACCACCACAGCCACTACGTCAACACCACCACTACAGTCACTACGTGAACACCACCACCACAGCCACACCGTCAACACCACCACCACAGCCACTACGTCAACATCATCATCACAGCCACTACGTCAACACCACCACCACAGTCACTACGTCAACAACACCACTACAGTCACTACGTCAATAGCCACTATGTTAACAACACCTCCAATATCACTACGTCAACAACTCCACCACAGTCACTACGTCAACACCACCACCACAGTCACTACGTCATCACCACCACCACAGTCACTACGTCAACACCACCACCATGGTCACTACGTCAACAACACCACACTCACTACGTCAACACCACCACCACGGTCACTACGTCAACACCACTACCAGAGTCACAACGTCAACACCACCACCACGGTCACTACGTCAAAACCACCACACTCACTACGTCAACACCAACACCACAGTCACTACGTCAACACCACCACCACAGTCACTGCGTCAACACCACCACAGTCACTATGTCAACATCACCACCACAGTCACTACGTCAACACCACACCACAGTCACTACGTCAACACCACCACCACAGTCACTACGTCAACACCACCACCACAGTCACTACGTCAACACCACCACCACAGTCACTACGTCAACACCACCACCACAGTCACCACGTCAACACCACCACAGTCACTACGTCAACACCAACACCACAGTCACAATGTCAACAACACCACCACAGCCACTACGTCAACACCACCACAGTCACTACGTCAACATCACCACCACAGTCACTACGTCAACATCACCACCACAGTCACTACGTCAACACCACCACAGTCACTACGTCAACAACACCACCACAGTCACTACGTCAACATCACCACCACAGTCACTACGTCAACACCAACACCACAGTCACTACGTCAACACCACCACCACAGTCACTACGTCAACCACCACAACAGTCACTACGTCAACAACACCACCACAGCCACTACGTCAACAGCCACTATGTCAACAACACCACCACAGTCACTATGTCAACACCACCAATGTCACTACGTCAACAACACCACCACAGCCACTACGTCAGCACCACCACAGTCACTACGTCAACAACACCACCACAGTCACTTCGTGAACACCACCATCACAGCCACTACGTAAACACTACCACCACAGTCACTACGTCAAGAACCCCACCGCAGTCACTACGTCAACAACACCACCACAGTCACAACGTCAACAACACCACCACAGCCACTACGTCAACACCACCACTACAGTCACTACGTCAACACCACCACCACAGCCACACCGTCAACACCACCACCACAGCCACTACGTCAACATCATCATCACAGCCACTACGTCAACACCACCACCACAGTCACTACGTCAACACCACCACCACAGTCACTACGTCAACACCACCACCACAGTCACTACGTCAACACCACCACCACAGTCACTACGTCAACACCACCACAGTCACTACGTCAACACCAACACCACAGTCACTATGTCAACAACACCACCACAGTCACTACGACAACACCACCACAGTCATTACGTCAACAACACCACCACAGTCACTACGTCAACACCACCACCACAGTCACTACGTCAACACCACCACCACAGCCTCTACGTCAAAACCACCACATCCACCACGTCAACCACCAAAACAGTCACTACGTCAACAACACCTCCACAGCCACTACGTCAACAGCCACTAAGTCAACAACACCACCACAGTCAATATGTCAACACCACCAATGTCACTACGTCAACAACACCACCACAGCCACTACGTCAGCACCACCACAGTCACTACGTGAACACCACCATCACAGCCACTACGTAAACACCACCACCACAGTCACTACGTCAACAACATCACCACAGTGACTACGTCAAAAACACCACCACAGTCACAACGTCAACTACACCACCACAGCCACTACATCAACACCACCACTACAGTCACTACGAGAACACCACCACCACAGCCAAACCGTCAACACCACCACCACAGCCACTACGTCAACATGATCATCACAGCCACTACGTCAACACCACCACCACAGTCACTACGTCAACAACACCACCACAGTCACTACGTCAACAGCCACTCTGTCAACAACACCTCCACAGTCACTACGTCAACAACACCACCACAGCCACTACGTCAACACCACCACAGTCACTACGTCAACAACACCACCACAGTCACTACGTCAACAACACCACCACAGTCACTACGTCAAGATCATCATCACAGCAACTACGTCAACACCACCACCACCACAGTCTCTATGGCAACACCACCACCACCACAGTCACTACGTCAAGAACACCACCACAGTCACTATGTCAACAACACCACCACAGTCACTACGTCAACACCACCACCACAGTCAATACGTTAACACCAACACCACAGTCACTACGTCAACACCACCACCACAGTCACATCGTCAACACCACCACCACAGTCACTACGTCAACACAACCACCACAGTCACTACGTCAACACCTCCACCACAGCCACTATGTCAACACCACCACCACAGTCACTACGTCAACACCACCACCACAGCCACTACGTCAACACCACCACCACTGCCACTACGTCAACACCAACACCACAGTCACTATGTCAACACCACCACCACAGTCACTACGTCAACACCACCACCACAGTCACTACGTCAACACCACCACAGTCACTACGTCAACACCAACACCACAGTCACTATGTCAACAACACCACCACAGTCACTACGACAACACCACCACAGTCATTACGTCAACAACACCACCACAGTCACTACGTCAACACCACCACCACAGTCACTACGTCAACACCACCACCACAGCCTCTACGTCAAAACCACCACATCCACCACGTCAACCACCAAAACAGTCACTACGTCAACAACACCTCCACAGCCACTACGTCAACAGCCACTAAGTCAACAACACCACCACAGTCAATATGTCAACACAACCAATGTCACTACGTCAACAACACCACCACAGCCACTACGTCAGCACCACCACAGTCACTACGTGAACACCACCATCACAGCCACTACGTAAACACCACCACCACAGTCACTACGTCAACAACATCACCACAGTGACTACGTCAAAAACACCACCACAGTCACAACGTCAACTACACCACCACAGCCACTACATCAACACCACCACTACAGTCACTACGCGAACACCACCACCACAGCCAAACCGTCAACACCACCACCACAGCCACTACGTCAACATGATCATCACAGCCACTACGTCAACACCACCACCACAGTCACTACGTCAACAACACCACCACAGTCACTACGTCAACAGCCACTCTGTCAACAACACCTCCACAGTCACTACGTCAACAACACCACCACAGCCACTACGTCAACACCACCACAGTCACTACGTCAACAACACCACCACAGCCACTACGTCAACACCACCACAGTCACTACGTCAACAACACCACCACAGTCACTACGTCAACAACACCACCACAGTCACTACGTCAAGATCATCATCACAGCCACTACGTCAACACCACCACCACCACAGTCTCTATGGCAACACCACCACCACCACAGTCACTACGTCAAGAACACCACCACAGTCACTATGTCAACAACACCACCACAGTCACTACGTCAACACCACCACCACAGTCAATACGTTAACACCAACACCACAGTCACTACGTCAACACCACCACCACAGTCACATCGTCAACACCACCACCACAGTCACTACGTCAACACAACCACCACAGTCACTACGTCAACACCTCCACCACAGCCACTATGTCAACACCACCACCACAGTCACTACGTCAACACCACCACCACAGCCACTACGTCAACACCACCACCACTGCCACTACGTCAACACCAACACCACAGTCACTATGTCAACACCACCACCACAGTCACTACGTCAACACCACCACCACAGTCACTACGTCAACACCACCACCACAGCCACTACGTCAACACCACCACCACAGTCATTACGTCAACACCACCACCACAGTCAATACGTCAACACCACGACCACAGCCACTACGTCAACACCACCACCACAGTCACTACGTCAAAACCACCACCACAGTCACTACGTCAACAAGACCACCACAGTCACTACATGAACACCACCACCACAGCCACTACGTCAACACCACCACAACAGTCACTATATCAACACCACCACCACAGTCACTACATCAAGATCACCACCACAGCACTACGTCAAGACCACCACCACAGTCACTACATCAACACCACAACACAGCACTACGTCAAGACCACCACCACAGTCACTACATGAACACCACAACACAGCACTACGTCAAGACCACCACCACAGTCACTATGTCAACACCACCACCACAGCCACTACGTCAACACCGCCACCACAGTCACTATGTGAACACCACCACCACAGCCACACCGTCAACACCACCACCACAGTCACTACGTCAACCCCACCACCACAATCACTACGTCAACACCACCACCACAGTCACTACATGAACACCACCACCACAGCCACTACGTCAACACCACCACAACAGTCACTACGTCAAAACCACCACCACAGTCACTACATGAACACCACCACCACAGCCACTACGTCAACACCACCACAACAGTCACTATGTCAACACCACCACCACAGTCACTACATCAAGACCACCACCACAGCACTACGTCAAGACCACCACCACAGTCACTACATCAACACCACCACCACAGCACTACGTCAAGACCACCACCACAGTCATTATGTCAACACCACCACCACAGCCACTACGTTAACATCGCCATCACAATCACTATGTGAACACAACCACCACAGCCACACCGTCAACACCACCATCACAGCCACTACGGCAACACCGCCATCACAGCCACTACGTCAACACCACCACCACAGCCACTACGTCAACACCACCACCACAGTTACTACGTCAACACCACCACCACAGCCACTTCATCAACACAACCACCACAGGCACTGCGTCAACACCACCACCACAGTTACTATGTCAACACCACCATCACAGCCACTACGGCAACAACACCATCACAGCCACTACGCCAACACCACCACCACAGTTACTATGTCAACACCACCACCAGTGTCTCTACGTCAAAACCACCACACAGTCACTATGTCAACACCACCACCACAGTTACTATGTCAACACCACCACCACAGTCTCTTCGTCAAAACCACCACACAGTCACTACATCAATACCACCACAGTCACTACGTCAACACCACCACTACAGCCACACCGTCAACACCACCACCACAGCCACTACGTTAACACCACCACCACAGCCACTACGCCAACACCACCATCACAGCCACTACG
The DNA here is from genome assembly GCF_040958095.1 of Procambarus clarkii. Lineage (NCBI taxonomy): Eukaryota > Metazoa > Arthropoda > Malacostraca > Decapoda > Cambaridae > Procambarus > Procambarus clarkii. The sequence goes on along the minus strand of NC_091150.1, from coordinate 55,642,587 downwards.
TCAACACCACTACCTCAGCTACTACGTCAACAACACCACCACAGTCACTATGTCAACACCACCAATGTCACTACGTCAACACCACCACAGCCACTACGTCAGCACCACCACAGTCACTACGTCAACAACACCACAACAGTCACTATGTGAACACCACCATCACAGTCACTACGTAAACACCACCACCACAGTCACTACGTCAAGAACACCACCACAGCCACTACGTCAACACCTCCACTACAGTCACTACGTGAACACCACCACCACAGCCACACCGTCAACACCACCACCACAGCCACTACGTCAACATCATCATCACAGCCACTACGTCAACACCACCACCACAGTCACTACGTCAACAACACCACTACAGTCACTACGTCAATAGCCACTATGTCAACAACACCTCCAATATCACTACGTCAACAACTCCACCACAGTCACTACGTCAACACCACCACCACAGTCACTACGTCATCACCACCACCACAGTCACTACGTCAACACCACCACCATGGTCACTACGTCAACAACACCACACTCACTACGTCAACACCACCACCACGGTCACTACGTCAACACCACTACCAGAGTCACAACGTCAACACCACCACCACGGTCACTACGTCAAAACCACCACACTCACTACGTCAACACCAACACCACAGTCACTACGTCAACACCACCACCACAGTCACTGCGTCAACACCACCACAGTCACTATGTCAACATCACCACCACAGTCACTACGTCAACACCACACCACAGTCACTACGTCAACACCACCACCACAGTCACTACGTCAACACCACCACCACAGTCACTACGTCAACACCACCACCACAGTCACTACGTCAACACCACCACCACAGTCACCACGTCAACACCACCACAGTCACTACGTCAACACCAACACCACAGTCACAATGTCAACAACACCACCACAGCCACTACGTCAACACCACCACAGTCACTACGTCAACAACACCACCACAGTCACTACGTCAACATCACCACCACAGTCACTACGTCAACACCAACACCACAGTCACTACGTCAACACCACCACCACAGTCACTACGTCAACCACCACAACAGTCACTACGTCAACAACACCACCACAGCCACTACGTCAACAGCCACTATATGAACAACACCACCACAGTCACTATGTCAACACCACCAATGTCACTACGTCAACAACACCAACACAGCCACTACGTCAGCACCACCACAGTCACTACGTCAACAACACCACCACAGTCACTACGTGAACACCACCATCACAGCCACTACGTAAACACTACCACCACAGTCACTACTTCAAGAACACCACCGCAGTCACTACGTCAACAACACCACCACAGTCACAACGTCAACAACACCACCACAGCCACTACGTCAACACCACCACTACAGTCACTACGTCAACACCACCACAGCCACACCGTCAACACCACCACTACAGCCACTACGTCAACATCATCATCACAGCCACTACGTCAACACCACCACCACAGTCACTACGTCAACACCACCACCACAGTCACTACGTCAACACCACCACCACAGTCACTACGTCAACACCACCACCACAGTCACTACGTCAACACCACCACCACAGTCACTACGCCAACACCTCCACCACAGTCACTACGTCAACACCACCACCACAGTCACTACGTCAACCACCACAACAGTCACTACGTCAACAACACCACCACAGCCACTACGTCAACAGCCACTATGTCAACAACACCACCACAGTCACTATGTCAACACCACCAATGTCACTACGTCAACAACACCACCACAGCCACTACGACAACACCACCACAGTCACTACGTCAACAACACCACCACAGTCACTACATCAACACCACCACCACAGTCACTACGTCAACACCACCACATCCACTACGTCAACCACCAAAACAGTCACTACGTCAACACCACCACCACAGCCTCTACGTCAAAACCACCACATCCACTACGTCAACCACCAAAACAGTCACTACGTCAACAACACCACCACAGCCACTACATCAACAGCCACTATGTCAACAACACCACCACAGTCAATATGTCAACACCACCAATGTCACAACGTCAACAACACCACCACAGCCACTACGTCAGCACCACCACAGTCACTACGTGAACACCACCATCACAGCCACTACGTAAACACCACCACCACAGTCACTACGTCAACAACATCACCACAGTGACTACGTCAAAAACACCACCACAGTCACAACGTCAACAACACCACCACAGCCACTACGTCAACACCACCACTACAGTCACTACGCGAACACCACCACCACAGCCACACCGTCAACACCACCACCACAGCCACTACGTCAACATGATCATCACAGCCACTACGTCAACACCACCACCACAGTCACTAAGTCAACAACAACACCACAGTCACTACGTCAACAGCCAATCTGTCAACAACACCTCCACAGTCACTACGTCAACAACACCACCCCAGCCACTACGTCAACACCACCACAGTCACTACGACAACAACACCACCACAGCCACTACGTCAACACCACCACAGTCACTACGTCAACAACACCACCACAGTCACTACGTCAACAACACCACCACAGTCACTACGTCAACATCATCATCACAGCCACTACGTCAACACCACCACCACCACAGTCTCTACGGCAACACCACCACCACCACAGTCACTATGTCAAGAACACCACCACAGTCACTATGTCAACAACACCACCACAGTGACTACGTCAACACCACCACCACAGTCAATACGTTAACACCAACACCACAGTCACTACGTCAACACCACCACCACAGTCACATCGTCAACACCACCACCACAGTCACTACGTCAACACCTCCACCACAGCCACTATGTCAACACCGCCACCACAGTCACTACGTCAACACCACCACCACAGCCACTACGTCAACACCACCACCACTGCCACTACGTCAACACCAACACCACAGTCACTATGTCAACGCCACCACCACAGTCACTACGTCAACACCACCACCACAGTCACTACGTCAACACCACCACCACAGCCACTACGTCAACACCACCACCACAGTCATTACGTCAACACCACCACCACAGTCACTACGTCAACACCACCACCACAGTCACTACGTCAACACCACCACCACAGTCACTACGTCAACAAGACCACCACAGTCACTACATGAACACCACCACCACAGCCACTACGTCAACACCAACACCACAGTCACTATGTCAACGCCACCACCACAGTCACTACGTCAACACCACCACCACAGTCACTACGTCAACACCACCACCACAGCCACTACGTCAACACCACCACCACAGTCATTACGTCAACACCACCACCACAGTCACTACGTCAACACCACCACCACAGTCACTACGTCAACACCACCACCACAGTCACTACGTCAACAAGACCACCACAGTCACTACATGAACACCACCACCACAGCCACTACGTCAACACCACCACAACAGTCACTATATCAACACCACCACCACAGTCACTACATCAAGATCACCAAACAGCACTACGTCAAGACCACCACCACAGTCACTACATCAACACCACCACCACAGCACTACGTCAAGACCACCACCACAGTCACTATGTCAACACCACCACCACAGCCACTACGTCAACACCGCCACCACAGTCACTATGTGAACACCACCACCACAGCCACACCGTCAACACCACCACCACAGTCACTACGTCAACGCCACCACCACAATCACTACGTCAACACCACCACCACAGTCACTACATGAACACCACCACCACAGCCACTACGTCAACACCACCACAACAGTCACTACGTCAACACCACCACCACAGTCACTACAAGAACACCACCACCACAGCCACTACGTCAACACCACCACAACAGTCACTATGTCAACACCACCACCACAGTCACTACATCAACACCACCACCACAGCACTACGTCAAGACCACCACCACAGTCACTACATCAACACCACCACCACAGCACTACGTCAAGACCACCACCACAGTCATTATGTCAACACCACCACCACAGCCACTACGTTAACACCGCCATCACAATCACTATGTGAGCACAACCACCACAGCCACACCGTAAACACCACCATCACAGCCACTACGGCAACACCACCATCACAGCCACTATGTCAACACCACCACCACAGCCACTACGTCAACACCATCACCACAGTTACTACGTCAACACCACCACCACAGCCACTTTATCAACACAACCACCACAGACACTGCGTCAACACCACCACCACAGTTACTATGTCAACACCACCATCACAGCCACTACGGCAACAACACCATCACAGCCACTACGCCAACACCACCACCACAGTTACTATGTCAACACCACCACCACAGTCTCTACGTCAAAACCACCACACAGTCACTATGTCAACACCACCACCACAGTTACTATGTCAACACCACCACCACAGTCTCTGTGTCAAAACCACCACACAGTCACTACATCAACACCACCACAGTCACTACGTCAACACCACCACTACAGCCACACCGTCAACACCACCACCACAGCCACTACGTTAACAATACCACCACAGCTACTACGCCAACACCACCATCACAGCCACTACGTCAACACCACTAACTCAGCTACTACGTCAACAACACCACCACAGTCACTAAGTCAACATCATCATCACAACCACTACGTCAACACCACCACCACAGTCACTACGTCAACAACACCACCACAGTCACTACGTCAACACCACCACCACAGCCACTACATCAACACCACCATCACTGTCACTACGTCAACACCACCACCACCACAGTCACTACGTCAACACCACCACCACAATCACTACGTCAACACCACCACCACAGTCACTACGTTAACACCACCACCACAGCCACTACAGCCACACCAGCACAGTCACTATGTCAACAACACCAACACAGCCACTACGTCAACACTACCGCCACAGTCACTACATCAACACCCCCACCACAGCCACTGAGGCAACACCACCATCACAGCCACTACGTCAACACCACCACCACAGCTACTACGTCAACACCACCACCACAGCCACTGAGGCAACACCACCATCACATCCACTTCGTCAACACCACCACCACAGGCACTGAGTCAACACCACCACAGTCACTACTTCAACAACACCACCACAGCCACTACTTCAACACCACCACCACATTCACTAAGTCAACACCACTATCACAGTCACAACATCAACACCACCATCACGGCCACTACGACAACTCCACCACCACAGCCACTATGTCAACACCATCACCACAGCCACTATGTCAAAACCACCACCACAGCCTCTATGTCAACACCACCACCACAGTCACTACGTCAACACCACCACTACAGCAACTACGTCAACACCTCAACCACAGCTACTACGGCAACCCAACCATCACTGCCACTACGTCAACACCAATACAGTCACTATGTCAACAACACCAACACAGCCACTACGTCAACACTACCACCACAGCCACTACGTTAACACCGCCACCACAGCCACTACGCCAACACCACCATCACAGCCACTACGTCAACACCACTACCTCAGCTACTACGTCAACAACACCACCACAGTCACTAAGTCAACATCATCATCACAGCCACTACGTCAACACCACCACCACAGTCACTACGTCAACAACACCACCACAGTCACTACGTCAAGACCACCACCACAGCCACTACATCAACACCACCATCACTGTCACTACGTCAACACCACCACCACCACAGTCACTACGTCAGCACCACCACCACAATCACTACGTCAACACCACCACCACAGTCACTACGTTAACACCATCACCACAGTCACTATGTCAACACTACCACCACAGCCACTACGTCAACACCACCACCACAGTCACTACGTCAATACCACCACCACAGTCACTACGTCAGCATCACCACCACAGTCACTACGTCAACACCACCACCACAGTCACTACGTCAACACAATCACCAAAGTCACTACGTCAACACCACCACCACAGTCACTACGTCAACACCACCACAGTCACTACGACAACACCACCACCACAGTCACTACGTCACACCAACACCACAGTCACTACGTCAACACCACCACCACAGCCACTCTGTCAACACCACAACCACAGCCACTACGTCAACACCACCACCACAGTCACTACGTCAACACCGCCACCACAGCCACTACGTCAACACCACCACCACAGCCACTACGTCAACACCACCACCACAGCCACTACGTCAACAGCACCACCACAGCCACTACCTCAACACCACCACCACAATCACTACGTCAACACAATCACCAAAGTCACTACGTCAACACCACCACCACAGTCACTACGTCAACACCACCACAGTCACTACGTCAACACCACCACCACAGTCACTACGTTAACACCATCACCACAGTCACTACGTCAACACCACCACCACAGTCACTACGTCAACAACACCACCACAGTCACTACGTCAACACCACCACCACAGCCACTACATCAACACCACCATCACTGTCACTACGTCAACACCACCACCACCACAGTCACTACGTCAACACCACCACTACAATCACTACGTCAACACCGCCACCACAGCCACTACGTCAACACCACCACCACAGCCACTACATCAACTCTGCCACCACAGCCACTACGTCAACACCACCCCCACAGCCACTACGTCAACAGCACCACCACAGCCACTACGTCAACACCACCACCACAGTCACTACGTCAACACAATCACCAAAGTCACTACGTCAACACCACCACCACAGTCACTACGTCAACCCCACCACAGTCACTACGTCAACAACACCACCACAGTCACTAAGTCAACATCATCATCACAGCCACTACGTCAACACCACCTCCACAGTCACTACGTCAACAACACCTCCACAGTCACTACATCAACACCACCACCACAGTCACTACATCAACACCACCATCACTGTCGCTACGTCATCACCACCACCACCACAGTCACTACGTCAACACCACCACCACCACAGTCACGACGTCAACACTACCACCACAGCCACTACGCCAACACCACGATCACAGCCACTACGTCAACACCACTACCTCAGCTACTACGTCAACAACACCACCACAGTCACTAAGTCAACATCATCATGACAGCCACTACGTCAACACCACCACCACAGTCTCTACGTCAACAACACCACCACAGTCACTACGTCAACACCACCACCACAGCCACTACATCAACACCACCATCACTGTCACTACGTCAACACCACCACCACCACAGTCACTACGTCAACACCACCACAACAATCACTACGTCAACACCACCACCACAGTCACTACGTTAACACCATCACCACAGTCACTACGTCAACACTACCACCACAGCCACTACGTCAACACCACCACCACAGTCACTACGTCAATACCACCACCACAGTCACTACGTCAGCATCACCACCACAGTCACTACGTCAACACCACCACCACAGTCATTACGTCAACACAATCACCAAAGTCACTACGTCAACACCACCACCACAGTCACTACGTCAAAACCACCACAGTCACTACGTCAACACCACCACCACAGTCACTACGTCAACACCACCACCACAGTCACTACGTCAACACCACCACCACAGCCACTCTGTCAACACCACCACAACAGCCACTACGTCAACACCACCACCACAGCCACTACGTCAACACCGCCACCACAGCCACTACGTCAACACCACCACCACAGCCACTACGTCAACACCACCACCACAGCCAATACGTCAACAGCACCACCACAGCCACTACGTGAACACCACCACAACAGCCACTACAGCAACACCACCATCACAGCCACTACGTTAACACCACCACCACAGCTACTAAGTCAACACCACCCCCACAGTCACTACGTCAACACCACCACAGTCACTACGTCAACACCACCACAGTCACTACGTCAGCACCACCACAGTCACTACGTCAACACCACCATCACAGTCACTGCGTTACCACCACCACGACAGCAATTACGTCAACACCACCACCACAGTCACTACGTCAACACCACCACAGTCACTACATCAACACTACCACCACACCCACTCCGTCAACACCACCACCACAGTCACTACGTCAACGCCACCACCACAGTCACTACGTCAACACCACCACTACAGTTACTATGTCAACACCACCACCACAGTCACTGTGTCAACACCACCACCACAGCCACTACGACAACACCACCACAGTCACTACATCAACAACACCACCACAGTCACTACGTGAATACCACCATCACAGTCACTACGTCAACACCACCACCACAGTCACTACATCAACACTACCACCACAGTCGCTACGTCAACACCACCACCACAGCCACTACGTCAACACGACCATCACAGTCACTACGTCAAGACCACCATAGTCACTACGTCAACACCACCATCACAGTCATTACGTCAGCACCACCACCACAGCCACTACGTCAACACCACCACCACAGTCTCTATGTCAACACCACCACCACAGCAACTACGTCAACACCACCTCCACAGTCACTACGTCAACACCACCAAGACAGCCACACCGTCAACACCACCACCACAGCCACTATGTTAACACCACCATCACAGCCACTACGGCCACACGACCATCACTGCCTCTACGTCAACACCACCATAGTCACTATGTCAACAACACCAAAACAGCCACTACGTCAACACTACCGCCGCAGTCACTACGTCAACACCCCCACCACAGCCACTATGTTAACACCACCACCACAGCCACTACGTCAACACCACCACAGTCACTATGTCTACAACACCAACACAGCCACTGAGGCAACACCACTATCACAGCCACTACGTCAACACCACCACCACAGCTACTACGTCAACACCACCACCACATCCACTTCGTCAACACCACCACCACAGGCACTGAGTCAACACCATCACAGTCACTATGTCAACACCACCACAGTCACTACTTCAACAACACCACACAGCCACTACTTCAACACCACCACCACATTCACTAAGTCAACACCACCACCACAGTCACAACATCAACACCACCATCACAGTCACAACATCAACACCACCATCACAGACACTACGTCAACTCCACCACCACAGCCACTATGTCAACACCATCACCACAGCCACTATGTCAACACCACCACCACAGCCTCTATGTCAACACCACCACTACAGTTACTACGTCAACACCACCACCACAGTCACTATGTCAACACCACCACCACAGATACTACGTCAACACCACCACAGTCACTACGTCAACAACACCACCACAGTCACTACGTGAACACCACCATCACTGTCACTCCGTCAACACAACCACTACAGTCACTACGTCAACACCACCACCACAGTAACTACGTCAACACCACCACCAGAGTCAATACGTCAACACCACCACCACAGTCACTACATCAACATTACCACAACAGCCACTACGTCAACACTACCACCACAGTCGCTACGTCAACACCACCACCACAGTCACTATGTCAACAACACCACGACAGTCACTACGTCAGCACCACCACCACAGTCACTACATCAACACCACCAACACAACCACTATGTCAACACCACCAACACAGTCATTACGTCAACACCACCACTACAGCAACTACGTCAACACCACCACTACAGCAACTACGTCAACACCTCAACCACAGCTACTACAGCAAAACCACCATCACTGCCACTACGTCAACACCAATACAGTCACTATGTCAACAACACCAACATAGCCACTACGTCAACACTACCACCACAGTCACTACATCAACACCCCCACCACAGCCACTATGTCAACACCACTACCACAGTCACTACATCAACACCACCATCACAGCCACTACGTCAACACCACCACCACAGCCACTACGTCAACACCACCACCACAGCCACTACGTCAACACCACCACTACAGCCACTACTTCAACACCACCACCACAGCCACTACGTCAACACGACCACCACAGCCAATACATCAACATCACCACCATAGCCACTATGTCAACACCACCACCACAGCTACTACGTCAACGCCACCACAACATCCACTACATCAACACCACCACAGTTACTATGCTAACGCCACAACAACATCCACTACGTCAACACCACCACAGTTACTATGTCAACACCACCACAGTTACTATGTCAACAACATCACCACAGCCATTTCGTCAACTCCACCACAGTTACTATGTCAACACCACCACAGTTACTATGTGAACAACACCACCACAGCCACTGCGTCAACACCACCACAGTTACTATGTCAACAACACCACCACAGCCACTACGTCAACACCACCACAGTTACTATGTCAACACCACTACATCCACTACGTCAACAACACCCCTACAGCCACTACGTCAACACCACCACCACAGCCAATACGTTAACACCACCAAAGTTACTATGTCAACACCACCACAGTTACTATGTCAACACCACCACAGCCACTACGTCAACAGCACCACAGTTACTATGTCAACACCCCCACAATTACTATGTCAAAAACACCACCACAGCCACTTCGTCAACACCACCACAGTTACTATGTCAACACAACCACAGCCACTACGTCAACAACACCACTACAGCCACTACGTCAACACCACCACCACAGCCAATACGTCAACACCACCAAAGTTACTATGTCAACACCACCACCACAGTCATTACGTCAACACCACCACTACAGCAACTACGTCAAGACCATCATCACAGCCACTACGTCAACACTACCACCACAGCTACTAAGTCAACACCACCCCCACAGTCACTACGTCAACACCACCACAGTCACTACGTCAGCACCACCACAGTCACTACGTCAACACCACCATCACAGTCACTGCGTTACCACCACCACGACAGCAATTACGTCAACACCACCACCACAGTCACTACGTCAACACCACCACAGTCACTACGTCAACACTACCACCACAGCCACTCCGTCAACACCACCACCACAGTCACTACGTCAACGCCACCACCACAGTCACTACGTCAACACCACCACTACAGTTACTACGTCAACACCACCACCACAGTCATTACGTCAACACCACCACTACAGCAACTACGTCAACACCACCACTACAGCAACTACGTCAACACCTCAACCACAGCCACTACGGCAACACCACCATCACTGCCACTACGTCAACACCAATACAGTCACTATGTCAACAACACCAACTCAGCCACTACGTCAACACTACCACCACAGTCACTAGGTCAACACCCCCACCACAGCCACTATGTCAACACCACCACCACAGTCACTACATCAACACCACCATCACAGCCACTACGTCAACACCACAACCACAGCCACTACGTCAACACCACCACCACAGCCACTACGTCAACACCACCACTACAGCCACTACTTCAACACTACCACCACAGCCATTACGTCAACACGACCACCAAAGCCAATACATCAACATCACCACCATAGCCACTATGTCAACACCACCACCACAGCTACTACGTCAATGCCACCACAACATCCACTACATCAACACCACCACAGTTACTATGTCAACACCACCACAGCCACTACGTCAACACCACCACAGTTACTATGTCAACACCACCACATCCACTACGTCAACAACACCACTACAGCCACTACGTCAACACCACCACCACAGCCAATACGTCAACACCACCAAAGTTACTATGTCAACACCTCCACAGTTACTATGTCAACACCACCACAGCCACTACGTCAACACCCCCACAGTTACTATGTCAACAACACCACCACAGCCACTTCGTCAACACCACCACAGTTACTATGTCAACACAACCACAGCCACTATGTTAACAACACCACCACAGCCACTACGTCAACAACACCACCACAGCCACTACGTCAACAACACCACTACAGCCACTACGTCAACAACACCACCACAGCCACTACGTCAACAACACCACCACAGCCACTACGTCAACAACACCACCACAGCAACTACGTCAACAACACCACCACAGCCACTTCGTTAACACCACCACTACAGTCACTACGTCAACACCACCACCACAGCCACTACGTCAACAACACCACTACAGCCACTACGTCAACACCACTACCACAGCCAATACGTCAACACCACCAAAGTTACTATGTCAACACCACCACAGTTACTATGTCAACACCACCACAGCCACTACGTCAACACCACCACAATTACTACGTCAACACCCCCACAGTTACAATGTCAACAACACCACCACAGCCACTTCGTCAACACCACCACAGTTACTATGTCAACACAGCCACAGACACTACGTCAACAACACCACCACAGCCACTACGTCAACAACACCACCACAGCCGCTACGTCAACAACACCACCACAGCCGCTACGTCAACAACACCACTACAGCCACTACGTCAACAACACCACCACAGCCACTACGTCAACACCACCACCACAGTCACTATGTCAACACCACCACTACAGCCACAACGTCAACACCACCACCACAGCTACTACGTCAACACCACCACTACTGTCACTACGTCAACACCACCACCACAGCCACTACGTCAACAACACCACCACAGCCACTACATTAACACCACCAAAACAGCCACTATGTCAACTCTACCACAGTTACCATGTCAACAACACCACAGCCACTATATCAACACCACCACCACAGCCACCACGTCAACACCACCACCACAGCCACTACGTCAACACCACCACCACAGCCACTACTTCAACAACACCACCACAGCCACTACATCAACAACACCACCACAGCCACTACGTCAACACCACCACTACAGCCACTACGTCAACACCACCACCACAGCCACTGCGTCAACACCACCACCACAGCCACTACGTCAACACCACCACCACAGCCACTACATCAACAACACCACCACAGCCACTACGTCAACACCACCACCACAGCCACTACGTCAACACCACCACAACAGCCACTACGTCAACACCACTACTACAGCCACTACGTCAAGGCACCACCACAGCCACTACGTCAACACCACCTCCACAGTCACTACGTCCACACCACCACTACAGCCACTACGTCAACACCACCACCACATCGACTACGTCAACACCACCACCACATCAACTACGTCAACACCACCACCACAGCCACTACGTGAACACCACCACCACAGCTACTACGTCAACACCACTACTACAGCCACTACGTCAAAGCCACCACCACAGCCACTACGTCAACACCACCACCACAGTCACTACGTCCACACCACCACCACATCCACTACGTCAACACCACCACCACATCCACTACGTCAACACCACCACCACAGCCACTACGTCAACACCATAACCACTGCCACTACGTCAACACCACCACCACATCCACTACGTCAACACCACCACCACAGCCACTACGTCAACACCATAACCACTGCCACTACGTCAACACCACCACCACAGCCACTACGTCAACACCACCACCACAGCCACTACGTCAACACCATAACCACTGCCACTACGTCAACACCACCACCACAGCCACTACGTCAACACCACCACCACAGCCACTACGTCAACACCATAACCACAGCCACTACGTCAACACCACCACCACAGCCACTACGTCAACACCACAGCCACTACGTCAACACCACCACCACAGCCACTACGTCAATACCACCACCACAGCCACTACGTCAACACCATAACCACAGCCACTACGTCAACACCACCACCACAGCCACTACGTCAACACCATAACCACAGCCACTACGTCAACACCACCACCACAGCCACTACGTCAACACCATAACCACAGCCACTACGTCAACACCACCACCACAGCCACTACGTCAACACCACCACCACAGCCACTACGTCAACACCACCACCACAGTCACTACGTCCACACCACCACTACGTCAACACCACCACCACATCCACTACGTCAACACCACCACCACATCCACTATGTCAACACCACCACCACAGCCACTACGTCAACACCACCACTACTGTCACTACGTCAACACCACCACCACAGCCACTACATCAAGGCACCACCACAGCCACTACGTCAACACCACCTCCACACTCACTACGTCCACACCACCACCCCATCCACTACGTCAACACCACCACCACAGCCACTACGTCAACACCACCACCACATCCACTACGTCAACACCACCACCACATCCACTACGTCAACACCACCACCACATCCACTACGTCAACACCACCACCACAGCTACTACGTCAACACCACCACAACAGCCACTACGTCAACACCACCACCACAGCTACTACGTCAACACCACCACTACTGTCACTACGTCAACACCACCACCACAGCCACTATGTCAACAGCACCACCACAGCCACTACATCAACACCACCAAAACAGCCACTATGTCAACTCTACCACAGTTACCATGTCAACAACACCACAGCCACTATATCAACACCACCACCACAGCCACCACGTCAACACCACCACCACAGCCACTACGTCAACACCACCACCACAGCCACTACTTCAACAACACCACCACAGCCACTACGTCAACAACACCACCACAGCCACTACGTCAACACCACCACTACAGCCAGTACGTCAACACCACCACCACAGCCACTACATCAACAACACCACCACAGCCACTACGTCAACACCACCACCACAGCCAATACGTCAACACCACCAAAGTTACTATGTCATCACCACCACAGTTACTATGTCAACACCACCACAGCCACTACGTCAACACCACCACAGTTACTACGTCAACACCCCCACAGTTACAATGTCAACAACACCACCACAGCCACTTCGTCAACACCACCACAGTTACTATGTCAACACAGCCACAGTCACTACGTCAACAACACCACCACAGCCACTACGTCAACAACACCACCACAGCCGCTACGTCAACAACACCACTACAGCCACTACGTCAACAACACCACCACAGCCACTACGTCAACACCACCACCACAGCCACTGTGTCAACACCACCACTACAGCCACTACGTCAACACCATCACCACAGCTACTACGTCAACACCACCACTACTGTCACTACGTCAACACCACCACCACAGCCACTACGTCAACAGCACCACCACAGCCACTATGTCAACAACACCACCACAGCCACTACATCAACACCACCAAAACAGCCACTATGTCAACTCTACCACAGTTACCATGTCAACAACACCACAGCCACTATATCAACACCACCACCACAGCCACCACGTCAACACCACCACCACAGCCACTATGTCAACACCACCACCACAGCCACTACTTCAACAACACCACCACAGCCACTACATCAACAACACCACCACAGCCACTACGTCAACACCACCACTACAGCCACTACGGCAACACCACCACCACAGCCACTGCGTCAACACCACCACCACAGCCACTACGTCAACACCACCACCACAGCCACTACATCAACAACACCACCACAGCCACTACGTCAACACCACCACTACAGCCACTATGTCAACACCACCACAGTTACAATGTCAACAACACCACAGCCACTACGTCAACACCACCACAACAGCCACTACGTCAACACCACTACTACAGCCACTACGTCAAGGCACCACCACATCCACTCCATCAACACCACCACCACAGCCACTACGTCAACACCACCACCACAGCCACTACGTCAACACCACCACCACAGCCACTACGTCAACACCATAACCACAGCCACTACGTCAACACCACCACCACAGCCACTACGTCAACACCATAACCACAGCCACTACGTCAACACCACCACCACAGCCACTACGTCAACACCATAACCACAGCCACTACGTCAACACCACCACCACAGCCACTACGTCAACACCACCACCACAGCCACTACGTCAACACCATAACCACAGCCACTACGTCAACACCACCACCACAGCCACTACGTCAACACCATAACCACAGCCACTACGTCAACACCACCACCACAGCCACTACGTCAACACCACCACCACAGCCACTATGTCAACACCACCACCACAGCCACTACGTCAACACTACCACCACAGTCACTACGTCCACACCACCACTACGTCAACACCACCACCACATCCACTACGTCAACACCACCACCACATCCACTATGTCAACACCAACACCACAGCCACTACGTCAACACCACCACTACTGTCACTACGTCAACACCACCACCACAGCCACTACGTCAAGGCACCACCACAGCCACTACGTCAACACCACCTCCACAGTCACTACGTCCACACCACCACCACATCCACTACGTCAACACCACCACCACAGCCACTATGTCAACACCACCACCACATCCACTACGTCAACACCACCACCACATCCACTACGTCAACACCACCACCACATCCACTACGTCAACACCACCACCACAGCCACTACGTCAACACCACCACCACAGGTACTACGTCAACACCACCACAACAGCCACTACGTCAACACCACCACCACAGCTACTACGTCAACACCACCACTACTGTCACTACGTCAACACCACCACCACAGCCACTACGTCAACAGCACCACCACAGCCACTACATCAACACCACCAAAACAGCCACTATTTCAACTCTACCACAGTTACCATGTCAACAACACCACAGCCACTATATCAACACCACCACCACAGTCACCACGTCAACACCACCACCACAGCCACTACGTCAACACCACCACCACAGCCACTACTTCAACAACACCACCACAGCCACTACGTCAACAACACCACCACAGCCACTACGTCAACACCACCACTACAGCCACTACGTCAACACCACCACCACAGCCACTGCGTCAACACCACCACCACAGCCAGTACGTCAACACCACCACCACAGCCACTACATCAACAACACCACCACAGCCACTACGTCAACACCACCACCACAGCCACTATGTCAACTCTACCACAGTTACCATGTCAACAACACCACAGCCACTATATCAACACCACCACCACAGTCACCACGTCAACACCACCACCACAGCCACTACGTCAACACCACCACCACAGCCACTACTTCAACAACACCACCACAGCCACTACGTCAACACCACCACCACGGACACTACGTCAACACCATAACCATTGCCACTACGTCAACACCACCACCACAGCCACTACGTCAACACCACCACCACAGCCACTACGTCAACACCATAACCACAGCCACTACGTCAACACCACCACCACAGCCACTACGTCAACACCACCACCACAGCCACTGCGTCAACACCACCACCACAGCCAGTACGTCAACACCACCACCACAGCCACTACATCAACAACACCACAACAGCCACTACGTCAACACCACTACTACAGCCACTACGTCAAGGCACCACCACAGCCACTACGTCAACACCACCTCCACAGTCACTACGTCCACACCACCACTACAGCCACTACGTCAACACCACGACCACATCCACTACGTCAACACCACCACCACATCCACTACGTCAACACCACCACCACAGCCACTACGTCAACACCACCACCACAGCTACTACGTCAACACCACTACTACAGCCACTACGTCAAAGCCACCACCACAGCCACTACGTCAACACCAGCACCACAGTCACTACGTCCACACCACCACCACAGTCACTACGTCAACACCACCACCACAGCCACTACGTCAACACCACCACCACAGCTACTACGGCAACACCACCACCACGGCCACTACGTCAACACCATAACCACTGCCACTACGTCAACACCACCACCACAGCCACTACGTCAACACCACCACCACAGCCACTACGTCAACACCATAACCACAGCCACTACGTCAACAACACCACCACAGCCACTACGTCAACACCACCACCACAGCCACTACGTCAACACCACCACCACTACGTCAACACCACCACCACAGCCACTACGTCAACACCATAACCACAGCCACCACGTCAACACCACCACCACAGCCACTACGTCAACATAATAACCACAGCCACTACGTCAACACCACCACCACAGCCACTACGTCAACACCATAACCACAGCCACTACGTCAACACCACCACCACAGCCACTACGTCAACACCACCACCACAGCCACTACGTCAACACCACCACCACAGCCACTACGTCAACACCACCACCACAGCCACTACGTCAACACCACCACCACAGCCACTGCGTCAACACCACCACCACAGCCAGTACGTCAACACCACCACCACAGCCACTACATCAACAACACCACAACAGCCACTACGTCAACACCACTACTACAGTCACTACGTCAAGGCACCACCACAGCCACTACGTCAACACCACCTCCACAGTCACTACGTCCACACCACCACTACAGCCACTACGTCAACACCACGACCACATCCACTACGTCAACACCACCACCACATCCACTACGTCAACACCACCACCACAGCCACTACGTCAACACCACCACCACAGCTACTACGTCAACACCACTACTACAGCCACTACGTCAAAGCCACCACCACAGCCACTACGTCAACACCACCACCACAGTCACTACGTCCACACCACCACCACAGTCACTACGTCAACACCACCACCACAGCCACTACGTCAACACCACCACCACAGCCACTACGTCAACACCACCACCACGGCCACTACGTCAACACCATAACCACTGCCACTACGTCAACACCACCACCACAGCCACTACGTCAACACCACCACCACAGCCACTACGTCAACACCATAACCACAGCCACTACGTCAACAACACCACCACAGCCACTACGTCAACACCACCACCACAGCCACTACGTCAACACCACCACCACAGCCACTACGTCAACACCACCACCACAGCCACTACGTCAACACCATAACCACAGCCACTACGTCAACACCACCACCACAGCCACTACGTCAACACCATAACCACAGCCACTACGTCAACACCACCACCACAGCCACTACGTCAACACCATAACCACAGCCACTACGTCAACACCACCACCACAGCCACTACGTCAACACCACCACCACAGCCACTACGTCAACACCACCACCACAGCCACTACGTCAACACCACCACCACAGCCACTACGTCAACACCACCACCACAGTCACTACGTCCACACCACCACTACGTCAACACCACAACCACATCCACTACATCAACACCACCACCACATCCACTATGTCAACACCACCACCACAGCCACTACGTCAACAACACCACCACAGCCACTACGTCAACACCACTTCTACAGGCACAACGTCAAAGCCACCACCACAGCCACTACGTCAACACCACCACCACAGCCACTACGTCCACACCACCACCACATCCACTACGTCAACACCAGCACCACATCCACTACGTCAACACCACCACCACATCCACTACGTCAACACCACCACCACAGCCACTACGTCAACACCACCACCACAGCCACTACGTCAACACCACCACCACAGCCACTACGTCAACACCATAACCACATCCACTACGTCAACACCACCACCACAGCCACTACGTCAACACCATAACCACATCCACTAGGTCAACACCACCACCACAGCCACTACGTCAACACCACCACCACAGCCACTACGTCAACACCACCACCACAGCCACTACGTTAACACCACCACCACAGCCACTACGTCAACACCACCACCACAGCCACTACGTCAACACCACCACCACAGCCACTACGTCAACACTACCACCACAGCCACTACGTCAACACTACTACTACAGCCACTACGTCAAAGCCACCACCACAGCCACTACGTCAACACCACCACCACAGTCACTACGTCCACACCACCACCACATCCACTACGTCAACACCAGCACCACATCCACTACGTCAACACCACCACCACATCCACTACGTCAACACCCCCACCACAGCCACTACGTCAACACCACCACCACAGCCACTACGTCAACACCACCACCACAGCCACTACGTCAACACCATAACCACATCCACTACGTCAACACCACCACCACAGCCACTACGTCAACACCACCACCACAGCCACTACGTCAACACCACCACCACAGCTACTACGTCAACACCACCACCACAGCCACTACGTCAACACCACCACCACAGCCACTACGTCAACACCACCACCACTGCCACTGCGTCAACACCACCACCACAGCCACTACGTCAACACCACCACAACAGCCACTACGTCAACACCACCACCACAGCTACTGCGTCAACACCACCACCACAGCTACTGCGTCAACACCACCACCACAGCTACTGCATCAACACCACCACCACAGCTACTGCGTCAACACCACCACCACAGCTACTACGTCAACACCACCACCACAGCTACTGCGTCAACACCACCACCACAGCTACTGCGTCAACACCACCACCACAGCTACTGCGTCAACACCACCACCACAGCTACTGCGTCAACACCACCACCACAGCCACTACGTCAACACCACCACCACAGCCACTACGTCAACACCACCACCACAGCCACTACGTCAACACCACCACCACAGTCACTACGTCAACACCACCACCACAGCCACTACGTCAACACTACTACTACAGCCACTACGTCAAAGCCACCACCACAGCCACTACGTCAACACCACCACCACAGTCACTACGTCCACACCACCACCACATCCACTACGTCAACACCAGCACCACATCCACTACGTCAACACCACCACCACATCCACTACGTCAACACCCCCACCACAGCCACTACGTCAACACCACCACCACAGCCACTACGTCAACACCACCACCACAGCCACTATGTCAACACCATAACCACATCCACTACGTCAACACCACCACCACAGCCACTACGTCAACACCACCACCACAGCCATTACGTCAACACCACCACCACAGCCACTACGTCAACACCACCACCACTGCCACTGCGTCAACACCACCACCACAGCCACTACGTCAACACCATAACCACATCCACTACGTCAACACCACCACAACAGCCACTACGTCAACACCACCACCACAGCTACTGCGTCAACACCACCACCACAGCTACTGCGTCAACACCACCACCACAGCTACTGCATCAACACCACCACCACAGCTACTGCGTCAACACCACCACCACAGCTACTACGTCAACACCACCACCATAGCTACTGCGTCAACTCCACCACCACAGCTACTGCGTCAACACCACCACCACAGCTACTGCGTCAACACCACCACCACAGCTACTGCGTCAACACCACCACCACAGCTACTACGTCAACACCACCACCATAGCTACTGCGTCAACACCACCACCACAGCTACTGCGTCAACACCACCACCACAGCTACTGCGTCAACACCACCACCACAGCCACTACGTCAACACCACCACCACAGCCACTACGTCAACACCACCACCACAGCTACTGCGTCAACACCACCACCACAGCTACTGCGTCAACACCACCAAACATGCTCTCCTAAGGATATGAAAGTCCTCGCTCCAGATCAATAATAATAATAATAATAAAAATAATAATAGTAGGAGTAATAATAATAAAATAAAAATATTAATACAACATATAAAATTAATGATAATAAAGAGTGGGAACAATGACAGTAGCCGGAACACCAGCCTATTAGCGGCGTCATTTTCCTCACAATGGATCCTATATATTCTCTCTCACACAACAGCTTCCTCTACCGAGGGTAGGTAGGGGGTGGGGCGGGTCGTGAAGGTAAGGAGGGATGGGATAGGGGGAGAGGTGGGGGGTGGGGATTGGACGTGATCGAGAGGGGGGAGGGATGGAGAGAGAAGTCCTAGCCCCGTTCCTGTTCCATTTGACACCTAAGAACCAGGGGGGGGGGGGATCATCCAACTTTTGGTGTTTCTAGGGGATCACCAAAGCCCGTGCTACTTGCAACGTCTGGCTCCCAGGAGGTGACTCTACAAGAGCATCAAGGAGTATAGAGTAGGTATGGTGGAGAGAGTATATGGCTACTGGCACAAACATCACAACAAAACATCTATTACTCAAAAAATACCTCCGCGAATTTCGCGCACAAAAGAACATTAGACGCGAATGCAAATTTCCCTTAAAATATATGTATCACCGATTACTGCATAAATTCGCGAGAATTGCGCCATGTAAATTTCCTGGCATAATGACAATATAAATTCCCTCTCTATGCGCTTCCTCCGCCTTATCTAATGGCCATATAAATTGTCTATGCAAATTAGATGAATAAAATCATATATAAATAAGTTTAGCGCCTCCCGGGTCGCGGGTTGAGGCACCTGGGCGAGGTGTGTTAAGTATACCTGTGGGAGACTGTCAGGTGAGCCGTGAGCAGTGAGTTTACCTGTGAGCTGTGTTGTTGTTGCGGAGCCTCACCCGTCACGTCACGGGTGTAGTGTGTTAGTCACACAGCAGGGAGGCTACACAGGCTATGGTGGGTGTTCGAAGAAACTTCAGAAGTGAGCCTTATAATATCCCTCTGACGGGTTAGTTAGGCCTATCATCCTCTGGAACGTTATTAAGATCTATTAACGTCTGAAAGGTTATTAAGATCTTCCAACCTTTGGAGGGTTATTAATTAAGATCTATGATGTTGACCCCTAACTCCCCTTGCCACTTCTGGGGGGGGGGGTGTTTATGTAGCTTCAGGGCACCAATCCCCCCAGCCACAGGGCATGGCGAGAAGGCACCCCTAAGCATACCTAATTCCCTATCAAACACAAGCTAAAATACACATAAATGGCAGATCTCATCACAACCCACAAGAGTTAAGATGATACTAATAACACAATAATAACCTGAAAATAACATACACATAATGGAAAATTCTTTTGTATTTTGTTTTTCTTATATGGGACACAGCACACACAGGGAGGGGTGCACAGTATATCATTAAAAAAGAACTAACACTGAAGGCCAAAACAGCAAGCTGCCTAAGCGGCAGGATTGGTGACTTGACATCGGCATACATGAAAAAAACTATTCATAGTGGAAGCTCCTAACAAGGTCCCGGAGCAGGAGGAATATCATGTATGCGCATGGGGGTCCCTCCGGCCGCCGCCTTACCCACTCGTGGGCTCCGGCCAGGTCGTCCACCCTCTTGTGAGACACCATTTGGAGAAGTGGTACTCCAGATAACGACTCTGCTTAGATAGTTGGCTACCAGCTATCCTGGCTGCAGTTCACCTAAACAAGACTATATTAACCCTTATGCACCCTGTGCACGGTGATCCTGGGACTAAGGTGGTCTGTCCTAGATGTGGTCTTGGACCATATTCTGTAGATGGAATATGTCCAGGTTAGGGCTTTCACAGAGCAAATCTCAAGGTCGCTCTTGGTGAGTCCATATCCTGTAGACCATGAGCATTCTCCTTGCACCGTCCTCCCCTCCAATTAAGGGTTATCGAAGAGGCAGATGCTGTGTGCTTCCCGTATATTCCCTAACCTTTTGAAGGATCTCTGGGGTGCCATACTTGTCGCACTTGCTCTGATGTGGACGGGAGAGTGGGAAGTTATCAGCAGAGACCTGGGTGTCTAATATAAAGGCCTCATCACCTTTGTAAGCTATGATGTCTGGCTTACAGAAGGTCCCTCCATCCGGTATACGAACTTCACGTTCCACCTCAAAACCTCTTTGCTGCAGGCGGCTGGCTACGAACCGGGTGATATCGTCATGACGTTTCACCCGAGCCCCGTGTGTCTTGTGGCATGCCTGGGATATGTGGCCCAGGGTCCCTGGTTTCTGGAAAGCATCGCAGAGACCAGAAGCCTCGGGTCTACCCCTAGCTGCTCTAGACGGCGTGGCTACAGCGTTTGCCCTAATCTGGATGGCGTGAGCAAAATCTCCTCCGCTTAGCATACGGGTACCGGATGAGACCCACTTGTAGCAAGATGGAACCTCACAAGAGGACGCGAGGCCAGCACCGTCGACCATGCTATACAGTTTTGCTTTCCACTTCCTAGAGCGCTCAGTCGTTCTTTTAGAAGGGGTTCCGGGTGCCATGGTTGGGTCTACCCATAGACACATTCGCGCTTGGAACGCCGGTAGGAGAGCCGCTGCCACTACCACTGGATCCTCCGACTCTACTAACGCCCCGAGCCGCTTGTTCTTCTGTAGACGGATTGATGTGGCAAAGTCGGGTAGTCCTAGTCCACCGTCCTTCACGTCGGCATGAAAAATAGGTATTAGGAGTATCATGAGGCAGCCGCAGCCAGCCACGAATGGCATGCCGCAGCCGCCGGTCAAGCCTTGCTAATTCCGTCTCAAACACGCGTCACTTCAGAAGGGTTATTAAAGTCCCGCTAATAGCTTACTGACCAACAATGAAGTATACTTTATACCTGAACACTGGCCGTGTTTAAGGTCAACTCTCAGTGTATAACGATTCTTCGCGGCGGGGATCGTATTCCAGGGACCTGCCCGAAACGCTACGCGTACTAGTGGCTGTACAAGGTATGTAACAACTCTTGTATATATCTTAAAAAAAAAAAAAAAAAAAGTATATGCACCATCTCTGGTCACACACAGGTAGATGTGTGTGACAGTCACACAGTCACAAGTTGGGTCACAGGACCCAGCTTGGCCGCATTTGACACCACAAGAACCAAGGGACAATCTTGACCTCATATGACCTACAAGAACTAAGGACCCAATTTTCACCTCCTTTGACCCCAAGAATCAGGTGATTCAGCTTGACCTCGTCTGACATCCAGGAACTTGACTATTCAGCTAGACACCTCCAAGAACACGGTAACACGATCTGACTTCATCTGCCCTCCAAGGACCAGGTGACCCAGCTCGACCTCCTGTAACCCTGATGAACTGGCGGTCACTTCTTACCTGGAAGGTTATATTCTCCCAGACAGATCCAGTCAGAGTTGCCGTCACTTCTAAGATCTTACACCAGCTTGGTGAGGAGCCGCAGGCGTCTTAACAGTCTTTGTGTCTTGTCTGAGTCTTGGCCTTGGTGTGTGGGTCTTCAGGAAGAGAGAGAGAATATAGGGCGGGGGAAAGGGAGGAAGAAGGGAGGAAGGGGGAATGGTGGAAGGGGGAATGGTGGAAGGGGGATTGGTGGAGGGGTTCGGGGTGGGGGTAGACGAGGAAGGGTACAGACTTCAGCAACATTCACAAAGTTTCGTATTCTGGCTGCCACTTCCATGTTGGTGCCAGAGGGCGTCTAGCTGTGTGTGTGGGTAGGGGGTGAGTGCGTTTGTGTGTGTACTCACCTAGTTGTACTCACCTAGTTGTGCTTGCGGGGGTTGAGCTCTGGCTCTTTGGTCCCGCCTCTCAACCGTCAATCAACAGGTGTACAGGTTCCTGAGCCTACTGGGCTCTATCATATCTACACTTGAAACTGTGTATGGAGTCAGCCTCCACCACAACACTTCCTAATGCATTCCATTTGTCAACCACTCTGACACTAAAAAAGTGCTTTCTAATATCTCTGTGGCTCATTTGGGCACTCAGTTTCCACCTGTGTCCCCTTGTGCGTGTGCCCTTTGTGTTAAATAACCTGTCTTTATCTACCGTGTCAATTCCCTTGAGAATCTTGAATGTGGTGATCATGTCTCCCCTAACTCTTCTGTCTTTCAACGAAGTGAGGTTTAATTCCTGTAGTCTCTCCTCGTAGCTCATACCTCGTATGAGTGCGTGCGTGTGTGTGTGTGTGTGTGTGTGTGTGTGTGTGTGTGTGTGTGTGTGTGTGTGTGTGTGTGTGTGTGTGTGTGTGTGTGTGTGTGTGTGTGTGTGTGTGTGTGTGTGTGTGTGTGTGTGGCGATGAGTGAGTGTGTTTGTATGTGTGAGTATGGAGGCGATTTTCAACGTTTTTGGTTACTTCTCTCAACTGGTGTACAGGTCCCCCATGAGTTTATAAGGATCTAACTCTGAATGAAATCTGACTCCTCGCTTCTAAGTGCATTCAATCTGTTTACAACTCTCACTCTGATTTGTTTGTCATCTATTGCCTCTCTGGAATACCTTGGTACTCAACTGCCACCTGTAACCCCTTGTTCCAGTACCACCCGTGCTTTATAGTATGTTATTGTCTTCCACATAATTTTGTAACTGGAAATCATGTCTCTAATAACTCTTCTGTCTTCCAGTGCCGTGACGCTTAATTATTTTATCCTTTTCTCGTACCTGATACGTCTTAGTTTAGGGACTAATCTGGTGGCTCATCTCTCACTTTTCTCCAACTTGGTTTTGTGCTTTAATTGATAAGGACTCTACAGTGGTACCATACATTCCAGGATTGGTCTCACGTATGTTTTATATAAAGTCTTGAATGATTCCTTACTTAGGTTTCTGAAGGTAGTTCTTGTATTTTCCAATCTTTCATACGCTTCTGATGATATCATTTTCATGCGGGCTTCAGAAGCAGGTTTGGTGAGATATCAACACTTAAATCTTTTTCACTGCCCGATTTTTGAAGGATTTAATCTCCCATTTGGAACTTTTTGTTCATTACCCTCCTGTTCATTACACCTAGTTTAATTACTTTGCAATTGCTTGAAATAAACTCATAGAAATTTGTTGCACCATTCTCTATAGGTCGTCTTGTAGTTTCTTGCATTTTCCTCGAAGTTAATCCTCCTCGTAATATTTTACGTCATTAGCAAACATTAAGAAGAATAAATCTATTATCTCTGGAAGATCATCTACATATATCAGGAGCATGATAAGTCCTCTAGTGACATATGCCACTCTGAAATCTCACCTCTCACAGTGACTCGTTGTCTTCTGTTGCTTAGGTACTCCCTCTTCCACGAAGTACCTTCCCTGCCGCTCCTGACTGCTTCACAAACTTGTTCACCGTGCAGTCTCTTGTGGAGTACTGTTGATACCTGGTTGATACCTGGTTGATGGGGTTCTGGGAGTTCTTCTACTCCCCAAGCCCGGCTCGAGGCCAGGATTGACTTGTGAGAGTTTGGTCCACTAGGCTGTTGCTTGGAGCGGCCCGCAGGCCCACATACCCACCACAGCTCGGTTGGTCCGGCACTCCTTGGAGGAATAAATCTAGTTTCTTCTTGAAGATGTCCACGGTTGTTCCGGCAATATTTCTTATATATACTGTGTCGAAGGCTTTCTAACAATCAAAAAATATACAGTCTGCCGACTATTCTGTACCGTGTCTGATTTTTTGTCACTGATATATATATATATATACACACACATACTATATATGTGTATATTTTGTGTTATATAATCTTTCCTATATACTATGAGGAAAAATTACTGGAACTGAATCTCTCGATACTGGAAGACAGAAGAGTTAGGGATACATGATCACTACCTACAAAATTCTCAGATGAATTGACAGGGTAGATAAAGATAAACTGTTTAACATGGGTGGTACGCGAACAAGGGGACACAGATGGAATCTGAGCACCCAAATGAGCCACAGGGACGTTAGAAAGAACATTTTCAGTGTCAGAGTAGTTAACAAATGGAATGCATTAGGAAGTGATGTGGTGGAGGCTGACTCCATACACATTTTCAATTGCAGATATGATAGAGCCCAATAGGCTCAGGAATCTGTACACCAGTTGATTGACAGTTGAGAGACGGGACCAAAGAGCCAGAGCTCAACCCCCCCCCCACCCCCCGCAAGCACAACTTGGTGAGCACACTCACAATGTGTGTGTATATGCACACTGTGGAGGAATAATTAGTGACCGTAAAGCATAACCTTTACAATGGCGGGTAGCCTATAGTGTTACCTACCTTGTGACAACCTTGTGTAGCTTCCAGGGATCAACGGCCCCGCGGCCCCCGTCTCCGACCAAACCTCCTGGTTGGTCGTCTGGTCAACCAGGCTGTCGGACGCGGCTGCTCGCAGCCTGATGTATGAATCACAGCTTGATTGATCATGTATAGTGCAGCCGATAGATTATTCACCAACGACTATTATTTGGTAGAATTCAATGTAAGATTGGATTTTCAAGCCTCTTAATTTCTTGAGAAAATAAATGAATGTACCAAAGTAACGTCACAACTGCTAGAATTGTCTGTATACGAACTATGTCATGCTGTCCCCTTCCATAGTTTTACACTATCACTGAGTAAAGTGAAAGTCGAATTTCGTTGTGAAGGAGAGTGAGGCTAGGCTATAACTCAATTGATGGCGGCCGTCAGGGTTGAACCCATGCATGCCTGGATGTGTTGAATTCCATGCCCAGGTCCAGTTTTAACAGATGTTAAATGATATGTTAGCGACGCCGTCAAGAGAAGCATAGGCCAGAATAGGATCAACAACATCGGTGTATCTCAGGCTCAAAAATTGCTGGAAACCCAGCTTTTGTTTCATGACTCAGAAGGCGATTTTCATGACATTGTGTGTAGAGACGTCCACTACGGCACGACAGTGTGACTGTGAGCGTGGCGGCCACCAGTACCTCCCTCAGTAATACTAATCGCTCTATCTTACCACCTTCCGGGGTCAGTATTTGTGTCCGGCGGCTCCCGGAGGAGTTGCTGAAGTGCCTGTGTTTGTGCCTGTCCTCCCCCCACTCCATTCGTAAAAACCCCCTCACAAACTAGGAGAAAAATCATTGTCCGACACCACCTAAACATGTTTTTCATACGAGGTCTCACAAGTTTGATTTCTGGTTGACTAGCGTGTGTACCTTTAATAGTGGGTCTACACTCGTGCCAATATTTGCCACTTGTATCTGCACTTGTGGCAATGTTTACATCTTGTATCGGCAGTTGTGGCAAGGTTTGCCCCTTGTATCGACACTTGTGGCAATATGTGCCCCCTTGTATTGGCACTTGTGGCAATGTTTGTCCTTGTATTGGCACTTGTGGCATTATTTGCTTCTTGTATTGGCACGTGTGGCAATGTTTACACCTTGTATCGCCAGTTGTGGCAATGTTTACACCTTGTATCGCCAGTTGTGGCAATGTTTACACCTTGTATCGCCAGTTGTGGCAATGTTTACACCTTGTATCGCCAGTTGTGGCAATGTTTACACCTTGTATCGCCAGTTGTGGCAATGTTAACACCTTGTATCGCCAGTTGTGGCAATGTTTACACCTTGTATCGCCAGTTGTGGCAATGTTTACACCTTGTATCGCCAGTTGTGGCAATGTTTACACCTTGTATCGGCAGTTGCGGCAATATATGCTCCTTGTATCGCCAGTTGTGGCAATATATGCTCCTTGTATCGCCAGTTGTGGCAATATATGCTCCTTGTATCGCCAGTTGTGGCAATGTTTACACCTTGTATCGCCAGTTGTGGCAATGTTTACACCTTGTATCGGCAGTTGTGGCAATATATGCTCCTTGTATCGCCAGTTGTGGCAATGTTTACACCTTGTATCGCCAGTTGTGGCAATGTTTACACCTTGTATCGCCAGTTGTGGCAATGTTTACACCTTGTATCGCCAGTTGTGGCAATGTTTACACCTTGTATCGCCAGTTGTGGCAATGTTTACACCTTGTATCGCCAGTTGTGGCAATGTTTACATCTTGTATCGGCAGTTGTGGCAATACATGCTCCTTGTATCGCCAGTTGTGGCAATGTTTACACCTTGTATCGCCAGTTGTGGCAATATATGCTCCTTGTATCGCCAGTTGTGGCAATATATGCTCCTTGTATCGCCAGTTGTGGCAATGTTTACACCTTGTATCGCCAGTTGTGGCAATGTTTACACCTTGTATCGGCAGTTGTGGCAATATATGCTCCTTGTATCACCAGTTGTGGCAATGTTTACACCTTGTATCGCCAGTTGTGGCAATGTTTACACCTTGTATCGCCAGTTGTGGCAATGTTTACACCTTGTATCGGCAGTTGTGGCAATATATGCTCCTTGTATCGCCAGTTGTGGCAATGTTTACACCTTGTATCGCCAGTTGTGGCAATGTTTACACCTTGTATCGCCAGTTGTGGCAATGTTTACACCTTGTATCGCCAGTTGTGGCAATATATGCCCCTTGTATCTCTGCCTGTAGGAGTATCTACTGTATTTTTGGTCCAAAATAACTGTTTTATATTAAAATATTTAAATGTACGACGTTTGAATCAGTTTTTTTGGGGCTCTCAGTTCATATTTTTTATTTCATATTTGAATTTAAATTTGAACTGGAATAACGTTCCTCAGCCGGTAACGGTCCCCGCGGTGCTCGGCCTAAAAATGAAAGAGATTTGTTCTTTGTGTCAGTATTTGTGTAGTTTGAAAATAACAAAGAGGGAACAATTGCTGTTCCCTGGAAGTTTTACGAGGTGTGAAGAACATTTCGCTGTTGTTCTCTCTTTCTCTTTGAATATTGTTGATTACTTTAACTATTGTTGTTATCTTTGTTAATAATATTTATATATTATTACTCTTCCTTTTCCCTAGGTAGTACATATGCCTGCCTCTCTCTCTCTCTCTCTCTCTCTCTCTCTCTCTCTCTCTCTCTCTCTCTCTCTCTCTCTCTCTCTCTCTCTCTCTCTCTCTCTCTCTCTCTCTCTCTCTCTCTCTCTCTCTCTCTCTCTCTCTCTCTCTCTCTCTCTCTCTCTCTCTCTCTCTCTCTCTCTCTCTCTCTCTCTCTCTCTCTCTCTCTCTCTCTCTCTCTCTCTCTCTCTCTCTCTCTCTCTCTCTCTCTCTCTCTCTCTCTCTCTCTCTCTCTCTCTCTCTCTCTCTCTCTCTCTCTCTCTCTCTCTCTCTCTCTCTCTCTCTCTCTCTCTCTCTCTCTCTCTCTCTCTCTCTCTCTCTCTCTCTCTCTCTCTCTCTCTCTCTCTCTCTCTCTCTCTCTCTCTCTCTCTCTCTCTCTCTCTCTCTCTCTCTCTCTCTCTCTCTCTCTCTCTCTCTCTCTCTCTCTCTCTCTCTCTCTCTCTCTCTCTCTCTCTCTCTCTCTCTCTCTCTTTGGAGGGATGGAAGGGCGTAGATGGAGGGAGTCAGGTGGTGGGGTGGGAGGGAGGGAGGGAGTCTGGTGGTGGGGAGGGAGGGAGGGAGGGAGCCAGGTTGTGGGGAGGGAGGGAGGGAGGGAGCCAGGTTGTTGGGAGGGAGGGAGGGAGGGAGCCAGGTTGTGGGGAGGGAGGGAGGGAGGGAGGGAGGGAGGGAGCCAGGTTGTGGGGAGGGAGGGATGGCATCATCTAGGAGCCAGTATCAACAAGCCGTGAGAGACCTGCCGGAGTATTTGCATAGCTGGGACAACACAACTATCCCATAAGTGCCAGCGTGGCCCCGTCCTCTCTGGTGGGGGGGGGACTATCCCATCAGTGTTAGTATGGCCCGCCAGGCCCCGTCCTTGCTGGTGGTGGTGGGGGGGGGGGGACTATCCCATCAGTGCCAGCGTGGCCCCGTCCTCCCTGTTGGTGGGGGGGGGGGACGACTATCCCATCAGTGCGAGTATGGACCGCCATGCCCCGTCCTCTCTGGTGGTGGTGGGGTGGGGGGGGGACTATCCCATCAGTGCCAGTATGGCCCGCCAGGCCCCGTCCTCTCTGGTGGTGGGGGGGGGGACTATCCCATCAGTGCCAGTATGGCCCACCAGGCCCCGTCCTCTCTGGTGGTGGGGGGGGACTATCCCATCAGTGCCAGTATGGCCCACCAGGCCCCGTCCTCTCTGGTGGTGGGGGGGGACTATCCCATCAGTGACAGTATGGTGTGAGATTTTTTTCTACGCCGACCTCCCTTAGGAGGTGGACCTCAAGCATAAAGAACTGCACACTGCAGATATTTCTACTCTATGCATGAGTCCAATAGAAAAAGGAAAAGCGGGAGCAAACCGCCAGGCCTCCACCACTAGGGTGAAAACCTGTCCACAATAGGCCGCTGGTTCCTCCTAGATAAACAGGACGTTAAAACTAATAAAGGGTAACCGACGGTTTCTCACAATCCAATATTTATATTTGATGTGGCGCTATGAATTGGAATTCGAATTTCCCATGAACTGCCGTCATTTAAAAAAAAAAAGACAACATTGCAACAATCGTATAAAGCAGAACATGGGTGGAAAAGAATTGTTGAAGGGTTGACATCAAAGACCGTTTTCTATAACAAAATAATTTATTATTTACAAGACACTAAACTACTACAACATTGAGTTTACGTTACGTTAATGTCCATTAAGTGGCACTATAACAACAGCTAAATAGCAATGACTCCGGTCCATTGCTGTGCGGCTGCATACTGACCTAACCTGAACACAGGTGTGCAATATTGCAAACAAATAATTCACAAGCCTAGTTTACACCACAGTGAGTGATTCGTTACGTTATTGTCTATCCAGTGGCCCTTGCAACACAGCTATTCAACAGCCCCTCGAGAAATAACAGCAGTCTCCATCTTGCTGACACTTCGGGCTGACTACATGAACAATGATGCCCACTGATGACACAAGCTTGCAATCAATATTGTCACGGCTTCACGGTGACCAGATACTATAATCACACTCTTAAGGGCCCTCCAACCATAGCAGGAGAGACCCACGTAACTAGGCGGGTAGTCCAGCAGTGACCCCCCCCCCCTAGCTATCACAACCTAATGTGAACACTCTTTGCAACTCCCTACAAGAAGTTGCACTGTAAACAGTAAACAAAACCAGGCAAGGTGAGATTCTGAGACACTTCTCCAGTAATCCCCAAGTTACTTTACTCTCGCCATCAGACGATAAACAAAAGAAATTGTCTTAATCAATTACACAATTGATTGTGATTAATTACGTTTATTGACTGTCCACAGCAGTCAGCAACAAAGTACTTTACGTTAATCACAAACACTTGTCTCTCTTAGACAACAACATGATGGTACTCTACGTTAATCACAAACACTTGTCTCTCTTAGACAACAACATGATGGTACTCTACGTTAATCACAAACACTTGTCTCTCTTAGACAACAACATGATGGTACTCTACGTTAATCACAAACACTTGTCTCTCTTAGACAACAACATGATGGTACTCTACGTTAATCATTAACACTTGTCTCTCTTAGACAACAACATGATGGTACTCTACGTTAATCATTAACACTTGTCTCTCTTAGACAACAACATGATGGTACTCTACGTTAATCACAAACACTTGTCTCTCTTAGACAACAACATGATGGTACTCTACGTTAATCATTAACACTTGTCTCTCTTAGACAACAACATGATGGTACTCTACGTTAATCACAAACAATTGTCTCTCTTAGACAACAACATGATGGTACTCTACGTTAATCATTAACACTTGTCTCTCTTAGACAACAACATGATGGTACTCTACGTTAATCATTAACACTTGTCTCTCTTAACACAAGTCATCTTGTTAACAATAACTCAAAGTCTCTTACATTACACCACACTTGACTCCTTTCAAGTATTCAGTGAGTAATTCCTAATTAATGTCAAACGACAACTAATTAAAACCCAATCGAGTTATGTTAACTAAGCCTACCAATATCTTGGTAGTCTATGTCAAAATTTACTTTACTGAGTGTTAATTACCCTAATTAACCACGAGCAATTAATTAACTGTTACCAGGACCGATAATTAATCATACATAAATACGTCTCACTCCGCACTGCCTAAGCAGGTCTCATCAAACTGTGAATTCACGGACGAGGAGTTAATTACTCCACTAATTAACAAGAGTGCATCTTAATCCACTGTCATCAGACAGGAGATGATTAATATAACGAGTTATGCTAGCTCCATGACCTCGCTTTACCGAGTCATCAAGACCTCTGATGTTAATTACTCCACTAATTAACATGAACCACTAATTGCTATACCCCAGAAAGGTAATTAGTCTCGAGCAAATTACGTTAACACAAATACTGACAGACTCTGACAGTTCCTCCCCACTATGTGAATTCATGATGAGAATGCTAATTACATAATTAGCTAGAGTGGTCAATTAGTTGTCACACAGACAATTAATTGCACCGGAAACGTATCTCAACAAGCTCAGCACTGTTCCCCTTAACAGCCCTCACACTCATCAAGTAATGTGCAACCCCTTATAAAGTTAATTCACCTTAATTAACTCACTGAATCCTTAAGTCCTCAACACAACTTAAAGAACACAAAGTAACCCCAGGTTACATAGGTCACACTTAGTGGCATAACAAAATAAATGCACGGCCCACATTCAGTTGCAGCTTCTGCAACACGGTAATTACTGCACCCTCACAGTAATGACACACGGTTTGGCAACACAAAAGTATACCTACGTTACTGCCCCCTCTAATCTTGCAACAGTTGCAAGGGACTACTGTGAGCAATCACTACTACCTCAGCAAAACAATTTACGATAATATAAAACACCGTCGCTACGGTGACATCTGGCACTAAGTCTCATAATTAGGCAGATTAACCAATCAATTGCTTGCTCTCATTAAGTACTGTGAATTCCCCTGAATAATTAAAGGGACCTCCTTACATCATCAACACAGCTCCTAGGGACAGTAATATAACGTATACCAACAACAACACTGCCTAAACATACAAACATAATGATGCCGTCAGCATACCTCACATGTTAATGACATCATTAGACAATCAGTCAGCATTCACATTTACTGCCTCACCACACAACACCGTATATACATGCAAATGAAACACATGGAAATGGTACACACTAATCAATGAACATAAATCAAATAGCTTACCCATCATGCATCACAACCACATAAAATTATCCTTAATTATACAGACCTCAGGGTGTCCACTGACAACCCTACCACCCTGGCCTGCCGTCCTCTGCAATGATAATTAACATGCGGAAACATGGCATTAATCTTGACTCTGAACGATATAAAAAGAATCGACAGATCACGATCACTTACATGGTAAATCTCTACACTGACCGGTTTACATACTCGAGTCAGTCTACACACAAAAATATGTCTATAAACATCTACATGTGTGGTTCCGGGTATAACATACACCTTCAGGTTGTAACACCCAGGACCTCCCCCCCCCCCTAGGTAGAGTTCACACCCAGGGAAGCCTTCTCCAAGAGGTTAGCCCAGATGACCTCCAGTTTATCTTGAATATTAAAAAAATTCCTGGGTTAGTCTTAGTCAGCATAGTTTCAAGTATGTAATATTTCATGCAAGGGAATTAGACTCCAGACTCTTATGTGTAAACATCCCTGGATCTCCCCCTTTTGGCCAGGTCAGAGGTCAGTCACACACGTAATTAATAACTCCTCTCTTGAAGAGTGTATGGTGAATGTCAAACAAGCTTATTGAAATATTTCTTGAGTGTTTGTATATTCTTGGTGGGTAGCAACAGCAGATCTCCCCCTCCCCCTGTGGGGGTTGTATATAGAGGTCCTTTAGGGACTTAGGGAACTCAGAGTGCCGGACACCGGGGTCCAGAGAGGCTGTGAAGAACATCTCAGCCAGGGAGAGACAGATATCTTAAGGTAATGTGTGTGATCTCTGAGTTTTTGTTCCATGTCAAAATTTCTTAACTTTTTGCCAGTGTTAGAGTAGGATTTATAAGTGGTGATTGACATAATTTTGGTCTCAATAAACTCGTTAAATTTCCCGTCTGTGTCAATTGTTGAATCCTCTTAGCCTTTTGGATATAGTGGCTGACAACCGTTTTCATAATTAATGACAGTCATAGAAAGTACTCTCCTAGTCAAGCAATGTTTCTTGCCTCGTTGCTTGATATAGTTTCAATGGTCAAAGGCAGATGGTGGCAGCGTATTTAATCCTTGTGTTAGCATTTCCTTATTGGCAGTGTACCTTTGGTTCCGGTGTAACCATCATATGTCAGCTCATAACAGTGTTATCAAGTGCAACCGATGAGGAAGTGTTACTCAGGATAAGTAGTGGTACATTATAGTGGTGGTACATTTTAGAGTGGTGTTACAATAGAGCGGTGTTACAAGGTACATCACAGACAGTCACCTGGACGTCAGTACAGACAGCTGTCTCTCAGCTGCTTCCCTCGCCTGGCAGGTGCTATGGGACAACACAGCTGCTACCGGAATTAACAACAGTCCTGAGACACTGTAACATACAATAACGTGTACTCACGATTACCACTCTCATTACATTCATTTCCCCGGTCAAAACCTCACTTGCTGAAGAACACCAAGCTCGCTCCCACGTGCATCGACTAGGTGTGGCCCTAGGGTGTGACCAGGGCATGTGGCCAAGCGTGGCCCAAGGGAGTGGCCAAGTCATGTGGCCACCACGTGGCCCTAAGGGGTGGCCACGGAGTAGCGCGGGGTGGTCGCAGCTCCCCACCCAGGATGAGGTGGCGCACGGTGTGGCCTACAGGCGGGTGGCCATCACGTGGCCCAACAGTGTCTGACCACGGAGCGGTGCGGCGCGCACATGGGGGTTGCCTGAGGATGGCTGGCGGCCTCAGGCATACTCAACGTGGGTGGGAGATGCACTCACACCCGCACCCCGCGAGCACGGCGGGCGACCCAACATGGCGGACACGGCAAGGTCGAATTTCAAAGTCCAACAGGGGCCTGTAATCTCACCTCAATTACACTGGGAGGCCCTGCCCTATTCCACCAATTGTCCGTTAACCTAGACAGGATAACACACACCACCAGATGTGAGCAAAACATCTGGTACACCACGAGGCTTGCTAGGTGCCTCATGGGTGAACACTGTCTCTACAGTTATCTTTCAGTTCCTTCCTTACTCTTTGGCCCCAATTCACGGAAATTGGACCCCGACACAAGCCACGACCGGGGAGCCGGTCGGCCGAGCGGACAGCACACTAGACTTGTACTGATCCTGTGGTCCCGGGTTCAATCCCGGATGCCGGGGAGAAACAATGGGCAGAGTTTCTTTCACCCTATGCCCCTGTTACCTAGCAGTAAAATAGGTACCTGGGTGTTAGTCAGCTGTCACAGGCTGCTTCCTGGGGGTGGAGGCCTGGTCGAGGACCGGGCCGCGGTGAAACTAAAGCCCCGAAATCATCTCAAGATAACGATGGCAGGATTACCGTGCGCGATGAGTAAAGAAGATAACACAGAGATAACCATGGCTTCACGCCACCCCAACCTTCCTGGGCATCCAACCCGCTTGCTCGCCCTCTCCAGACTGCCGATTTGGCGGCCAGGGAAACTCAAAAATGCCCGTCTCCCCCCCCCCCACCTTGTCTTGACCAATCAGCATAAAGCCGGCACAGCCTATCATGCCGCTTCCAATTACATCCGTTCGCGCCTAAACACCCTCACGAGGCTGAGGTGCCTAGACGAATCACAGACGCCCTCACCATGAGGTGTCCCGTGACGTCAAAAGAAGGGGGAGGCCTAGGAGTATGACGTCATACCTCACATGGTGGGGGAGGCGACGTTCCCCCCTCTGTCCCCCCCCCCCCCCCCACCTTTAAAATCTTTAGCTAGTGAAGTACCCACCTACACCTCACTCACAAGTCCCATTTTCCCAGAAAACAGGACTAAATTCTGTAACTCTCTCTATGGAGCAGTCACAGACTCCTGGCTAATCTTAAACGATGGTCCTTAGCATAAGCTATCATCCAACACCACACAAGTGTATGTAGTTTGAAAACTTCTTTTCTAGAGTCCTATAGTGACCTTAGCCTAATTTACAAAATTAGAAAAACTAGCTGAGGTAATTTTCATTTCCCTCACATTATCCCATCAGTGCCAGCGTGGCCCCGTCCTCCCTGGTGGGGGGGGGGGACTATCCCATCAGTGCAAGTGTGGCCCCGTCCTCCCTGGTGGGGGGGGGGGGGACTATCCCATCAGTGCCAGCGTGGCCCCGTCGTCCCTGGTGGGGGGGGGGGGAGGACTATCCCATCAGTGCAAGTGTGGCCCCGTCCTCCCTGGTGGGGGGGGGGGGACTATCCCATCAGTGCCAGCGTGGCCCCGTCCTCCCTGGTGGTAGTGGGGGACTATCCCATCAGTGCCAGCGTGGCCCCGTCATCCCAGGTGGTAGTGGGGGACTATCCCATCAGTGCCAGCGTGGCCCCGTCCTCCCTGGTGGGGGGGGGACTATCCCATCAGTGCCAGCATAGCCCCGTCCTCCCTGGTGGGGGGGGACTATCCCATCAGTGCCAGCATGGCCCCGTCCTCCCTGGTGGGGGGGGGACTATCCCATCAGTGCCAGCGTGGCCCCGTCCTCCCTAGTGGGGGGGGACTATCCCATCAGTGCCAGCATGTGCCCGTCCTCCCTGGTGGGGGGGGGGACTATCCCATCAGTGCCAGCGTGGCCCCGTCCTCCCTGGTGGGGGGGACTATCCCATCAGTGCCAGCGTGGCCCCGTCCTCCCTGGTGGGGGGGACTATCCCATCAGTGCCAGCGTGGCCCCGTCCTCCCTGGTGGGGGGGGGACTATCCCATCAGTGCCAGCATGGCCCCGTCCTCCCTGGTGGGGGGGGGGACTATCCCATCAGTGCCAGCGTGGCCCCGTCCTCCCTGGTGGGGGGGGGGGACTATCCCATCAGTGCCAGCATGGCCCCGTCCTCCCTGGTGGGGGGGGGACTATCCCATCAGTGCCAGCATGGCCCCGTCCTCCCTGGTGGGGGGGGACTATCCCATCAGTGCCAGCATGTGCCCGTTCTCCCTGGTGGGGGGGGGGACTATCCCATCAGTCCCAGCGTGGCCCCGTTCTCCCTGGTGGGGGGGAACTATCCCATCAGTGCCAGCATGTGCCCGTCCTCCCTGGTGGGGGGGACTATCCCATCAGTCCCAGCGTGGCCCCGTTCTCCCTGGTGGGGGGGAACTATCCCATCAGTGCCAGCATGTGCCCGACCTCCCTGGTGGGGGGGGGGAACTATCCCATCAGTGCCAGCATGTGCCCGTCATCCCTGGTGGGGGGAGGGGACTATCCCATCAGTGCCAGCATGTGCCCGTCATCCCTGGTGGGGGGAGGGGACTATCCCATCAGTGCCAGCATGTGCCCGTCATC
This sequence comes from Procambarus clarkii, assembly GCF_040958095.1. Taxonomy (NCBI): domain Eukaryota; kingdom Metazoa; phylum Arthropoda; class Malacostraca; order Decapoda; family Cambaridae; genus Procambarus; species Procambarus clarkii. The sequence continues at coordinate 55,603,573 of NC_091150.1, read as the reverse complement.
CCTGGTGGGGGGAGGGGACTATCCCATCAGTGCCAGCATGTGCCCGTCATCCCTGGTGGGGGGAGGGGACTATCTCATCAGTGCCAGCATGTGCCCGTCATCCCTGGTGGGGGGAGGGGACTATCCCATCAGTGCCAGCATGTGCCCGTCATCCCTGGTGGGGGGAGGGGACTATCCCATCAGTGCCAGCATGTGCCCGTCATCCCTGGTGGGGGGAGGGGACTTTCCCATCAGTGCCAGCATGTGCCCGTCATCCCTGGTGGGGGGAGGGGACTATCCCATCAGTGCCAGCGTGGCCCCGTCCTCCCTAGTGGGGGGGGGGAACTATCCCATCAGTGCCAGCATGGCCCCGTCCTCCCTAGTGGGGGGGGGGGGAACTATCCCATCAGTGCCAGCGTGGCCCCGTCCTCCCTGGTGGGGGGGGGGACTATCCCATCAGTGCCAGCATGGCCCCGTCCTCCCTGGTGGTGGGGGGGGGGGGACTATCCCATCAGTGCCAGCATGTGCCCGTCCTCCCTGGTGGGGGGAGGGGACTATCCCATCAGTGCCAGCATATGCCCGTCATCCCTGGTGGGGGGAGGGGACTATCCCATCAGTGCCAGCATGTGCCCGTCCTCTACTGTTCCGTGTAGCCAGAACATAGACGGGTAACTGTCAGGGGGTCTTAATAAGCCTAACAGCCATCTTGTTCCCAATAATACCATTCAGAATAAAATAGAATAGACGATAGATGACACAAATAAGTGTTATATTTTAAAGAACTGAAACCAGTCAATGTAAATCCCATTTTTATCTAAGTATAGATTTTTTTTAATCCACAGCAAAACTCGACAATCCACTCAGGAAGCGTTGCCGGGGATCCCTTGGCAATAAAAACAATCCGGGCTGAATCCGTCTCTAATCCGCTAAGACGGCAGACACACCAGCCACGCGAACGCTCTTTCTCTAATCCAAAATCCTTCCACTTCTCGCTTCAAAATTTTGCGGCTTCCCCCTTGTTATAATTTGTGAATTATTGACACTTTCAGTATTACTTATAAATAATTTTAAAAGTTGTTGTGATTTTCCTGATCAGGCAATTGTGTCATGGAAGTGTCGAGTATTCCCGCGACTCTTCGCTCTGAAATGGTAGCAATGTTCTTTTTTGAGGAATCCTGATTAGGGTGTAGGGAATGGCGGCAAAGGGAAAGGTAGGTGATGAAATGGGGGAGGGTGGTGGAGAGGTGGGGGCCTGCTGCATGAGTAACAGCTTCTCCTCCGTATCGACCTACCCCAGGCCGTGTGCCCTGAAGACGCTTCAGCCTCGATAACCTGAGAGCGACCCCATACTCGTCAGAGACTGCAGGATGCCAACTACTATAGGTTTGGGGAGGGAAGGGGGGGGGGGGTTATGGGAGGTGTGGGGAGGGGGATGAAACGTGGTGGGAGTGTGAGGAGGGGAAATGGGGGGGGGGGCAGAGGACGGGAGGAATACTTTCGGCTGGATTGATATAAAATAGACTGATTTTGTTTGCTTTCAAAACCATTATACAATTCCATTTGTTCAGCCAACTCTCGTCTTACTCCAGCCTACCACGCTGTAAAGTGGGCTTAAGCTGGAGGCTCTTCCACCCCCCCCCCTCCCCCACAACCCCCAGATCAACCCTGGTATTATTCTGTTATAAATAGCATCTCAATAATATCAGAAAAAACATGCTCTTCAATCGTCATCAATTTTGCTGAAAAATTAATTCATCCAAAACTTACTGCCTTCAAATCCGGTATGTTCATCCACTCCACGGCTCTCTATAACCTGCAAATTTCCGAATCTATCTTCTTTTGGATGGAATAGATATGCACAGCCTCATCAGTGGTGGGAGAGCTGACAAACTAACCATTACAACCGTTCACCAATTACTCATTCATGTAATTCATGATAACATGGTTGGGATTAAAAGTACCTTGTAATATATGACAAACATATATATATATATATATATATATATATATATATATATATATATATATATATATATATATATATATATATATATATATATATATATATATATACATATATATATATACATATATATATATATATATATATATATATATATATATATATATAAATATATATATATATATATATATATATATATATATATATATATATATATATATATATATATATATATATATATATATTGTGATGATAATCTCTTTCTAGAGAGATTGAGCCTGCTCTTCCCTACTTCAAGTTACGTCAATTCTACAAGTAATAGATGCTACATTCAAGATACGTCACCGGTAGCACAAAACGTACCCAAGATCCCCCCACTCCACACACCCTCCACACGCCGGCTCGTCATCAAACCAGCTAACTACCCTTCACCAGCTTACCTGCTCCTGATTGGTGACTCGTCGACCGCGCACCTGCACACCGCACCTCAGCGCCCTCTACCTGAGTCGACATCTGAGCCTGACCAGCTATCAACTTCAGAATATTCTTTGTGCTCTTAGAGTTGACATCTCTCTCTGGCATACTAAGCTTACTGGCTACTATACGAAGGAAGGTATCAGCCATAGCCGATATTCTCAGCACCATTTTATTATTTTACTTTTATACTATTGTGTCTCACATTGTCTTTGCGTTTATCTTTGTTATTTACTTGTACTTTAATTCCCCGGAGATTTGTCTTTATTTTCAATTATGTTTAAAGTAAATATATTAAAGTTTCATTGTTCATACTTTGTGTTTTACGTGTTCCTCCCTCTAACTTACCACAGACAACAGGCAAGCAGTCTATCTTTTTTTTGTAAGTGTGACCAGGCATTGACACCTGCCATTGGAGGACTGTCGAACATCGATACTCCAACACTTTCCCGTCACATTTTATGGGGGCCTGTCCACGGAGCTTCACTCAGGTACTAGTACCAGAACGTCAATTTGTGGTAAGCGTACTTCGCTTTGCTAAAGTTACTTTTCAATATTATCATTAATTTTCATATTTATATGGTGCTGTGTGTATTGTGCATTCCGAGAGTAGCATTTGGTGAGTGTGAGATAACTTTGGATTACGTGGTGACTATAGGCCTCAGTCATTCTCTTAATTGGTCATCTTTCCCTCCGTGTTATTACTCGTGTTTACCACCTTTTGTCCCTAGGATATTTCTTATATTATCGGCTAGATCATCATTTTGGTTCCCCTGGTACTTTGATTTGTCTTCGGGTCCAAGCACCCTATCTTCTGCAATCCGACCGAAGGAGGATAAGAGGGCCATAGTTCCTCTAGCACGGACTTTGTTGCTGAGTTGGGACCTCAGCAGCAGTTCTCGTCACCAGTTGGCACTCGCACCCCTACACGTCGGTCAGAGATGATGATATTTACTTAGGTAGGGAATTAGCTTTCTTTTTACAGAACACAAAGTTCGCTAATTCTGTAAGTATCATATTCATTTAGTGGGAAACCCTTGCTTATGTCCTATAGAGACTCGGCAAGGTATATTCTTGGACTACCTAATTCACTTTTGGAGCAATTAAATGTTTCATTTGTTTTAGAAACTCAGTTTCACTTATTTAGTAGGATTTTCTTGCCCTTATTCTCTTACATTGAGTACCGGGTACAAGATTTCCTGCGATTTTGATTGACTAATCATTTACCATCCTATAATTAACGTTTATTGTTAAAGATTAAAATTCCACAGGATAGTTACCAGTTGCTACGTTATCCTATTTCTGACATTTACTATATCACAACTATATTCGTGTACATTTATTTGCTATCTTTCACCATGTTTCGTCTCCAAGCTTTCCGTAACGATCCAGCAGGTGAAATAGGGATCTTGTGTCGTGCCAAGAGGACTGAATTACAAACGCTTGCACACGAGTATCACCTAGATGTTCCCCATGGAGCCAACAAAAATGAAATACATAACCTAATCATGGATTACCTCTTAGATGAAGGGAAGATTGACTCTGAAACTCACGAAACTTATTCTATTGCAGATAAAACTGATTTGGCGACTATTAAACTCAAACTCGAGCTCGCAAAGCTCGAGCGAGAGCAACAAAGGGAAGCCCTCGAACAACAAAAAGAAGCCCTACAACTGAAAGAACGAGAAGCTGCCTTGAGGAAACAAGAACAAGAACGAGAGGCTGCCTTGAGGAAAGAAGAACAAGAAAGAGAGGTGGCCCTCAAGGAACGTGAGATTGCAATATTCCGTGAGCGTGAGCGAGTACAGCTTGAAGCAAAACAACGCCACCTGGAGATACAACGTGGACATGACAAACAGCAAGCGGCAATGGCTATAGAATATCGTCAACAAGAACTCACGTTGGAGACTACACACCTCACTCAAAGCCAGCAAGCTACCGCCAGCCTTCCCGTAAGTTTCAATGTCTCCCATGCAAGTTAGTTAATGCTACCATTCGTTGAGACAGAGATTGATGTCTTTTTTACCACCTTTGAGACCCTAGCTAATAAACTTAGCTGGCCTGCTGATCAATGGTCTACCCTTCTCAGAGTGCATCTTACAGGTAGGGCTGCAGTTACTCTCAGTACCTTAGCGTCTGAGAATGACTACCAGACCCTGAAGCAAGCAGTGTTGGACGCCTAACTTCTCTTCACCGAAAGCTACCGACGAAAATTCCGTGACCATCTTAAAGCAAGTACCACCACCTTTCTAGAATTTGCCAATACAAAGAAAAGATATTCTATGAAATGGCTGGAAGCAGCACATGTCTCTACATTTGCAGAACTCATCAACCTCATGCTAGTTAAGGAATTCTTGAGACATGTTCCCCCTTCCGTCCGTTTATATCTAGCAGATAAAGAAGAAACCGACTACATCAAATGTGCTAAGTCGGCTGACACCTACAGCCTCATCCACCGGCTGACACCATCACCACCTCCTAGTAAGAAGTCTTGGTACAGTTACGATAGAGTGAGTACAGAGGAAGCGAGCTCACAATTGTATTGTAAGTATTGCAAACTCTATGGACATACCATAGATAGATGTGTGAAGGCTCAATACAAGAGCAATGAATCAACTAAACCCAAACAGACTCCTAAGTCCGGTAAGCCTGTGATGAATGTTGGTGTTCATGGTAATGATCTTTCTCTCTTCAGTAAACACCTGTATCCTGGAACTGTCTCTACCAACGGTACAGATTCGGAGGGACGTTTCAAATTGAAGATCTTGAGGGACTCAGCGGGTCTTCAGTCCATTATGTTGAAATCAGCTGTGTCTAACGTCACCTACACCGGGGAAACCGTCCTTATCACTGACCTCACTGCTACCACTCTATATCCACTCGCCAGAGTCCACCTGGATTGTTCCTTCGTGACCGGTGAAGTCCAAGTCGCCATCAGGAAAAAGCCTTTTCCCATGCCTGGAGTGCAACTTCTCCTGGGCAACGACTTGGCAGAAGATCTGCAACCGCCCAACCTGATCATTACGGACAAACCCCAGGTGTGTACTTCTGTAATGGATAATCCCATCTTTGAATATGTTACAGCAAAGGTTCAAGAAAGTGATAAAGTTTCTCCTCCGGTTTTGGTGACCACCCGTGCACAAGCTGCACGCCCGCAACCAGCTGACTCTATTGCTACCGCTGTCCCTCAAGACCCTCAGAATCTACCTCCTAATCTTACCAGTTTGGAGTTCCGTAAGTTACAGAGGGAAGATCAATCATTAACACCATTATTCTTCCAGGCTGAGACTCAACCTGACAGTATCCCTGGGTTCTTCCTAGAGAATGAATTGCTCTACCGCAGATACAGACCCAGCAAGCTGAAGGAGGATGACGATTGAGCCAATGTCGAACAACTAGTGATTCCCACCAGCGTACGGCCCGATATTCTACACCTGGCCCACGGAGCTCTTTCTCACTATGGTTTCAACAAAACCTACCACGGAATCAGACAAGACTACTACTGGCCAGGTATGGTAAAAGACGTAAATAAATACGTACAACAGTGTCATATATGTCAGATGGCAGGTAAACCTAACATCTCTATTCCTCAGGCTCCACTAAAACCCATCCAGGTGCCTGCGGAACCTTTCCACAGACTCATAACAGACTGTGTTGGTCCTTTACCCAAGACCAGTTCTGGCAACACATATATATTAACTATCATGTGTCCTACCACCAGGTTCCCCATAGCAGTTCCAGTAAAGAACATTACGGCTGCTACTGTGGTGAAACACCTATTGAAGATCTTCACCCAGTATGGATTTCCAAGAGAGGTTCAAAGCGACTGTGGCACCAACTTCACCAGTGATCTCTTCAAGAGGACTCTGGAGGAGTTCAACATTACACAGGTACTGTCCAGCCCCTATCATCCTGCTTCACAGGGTTCTCTTGAACGTAGTCATCAGACTATTAAAGCACTCCTAAAGAAGTTCTGCAATGACACCTTGAAGGACTGGGATAAACACCTTGATCTCATTATGTGCATTTTCAGAAGTCTCCCCAATGAGTCTCTAGGAGTATCTCCTTATGAGATGCTCTACGGACATAAGTGCTGTACTCCTCTCAAAGCTTTCAAGGACTCTCTACGTAATGCCACCTTCAGTGACTATCAAAATGTGCCTCAGTTTCTTCAAAACTTAAAACACATTCTAGAGAGAGTACGTAAATTTGCTAATGACAACCTATTGAAAGCCCAGGAGAGAATGAAGACTCATTTTGACCAAAGCAGCCAATTAAGGAAATTTAAACCAGGAGACTTCGTGTTGGCATATTTTCCCATCCCAGGTTCTCCATTGCAAAACAAGTTTTCAGGACCCTACCGTATCAAGGAGTGCAGGAACAACCACAACTACGTTCTTGAGACTCCAGATAGGCGGCGGAAGACCCAGTTGTGCCACGTCAACCTCTTGAAGCAGTATCAAGGTATTTCCCCCACTGTGTTGGTATCAGTTTCCGTGTTAAAGGTCCATACCTCCACAGTGAAACCTTCCCTGCTTCTCCTGAAAGCACTAACACTGAGTCGGTGCTTTCCAACTCGGAAATCCTTGCTAATCTTAATAACTATTTTCAGGACAATAATAGTGCACCTCTCATCAGAATCTTCAAAGAACACCAGAAGTTGTTCAACGATGATCCACAGGAGTGCAGTGTGGTTCAGCACGACATCCAACTACTCCCCGACACACGGCCGATTCGTCAACCTTTCTACCGAATCAGCCCGAGTAAGAAGGAAGTCATGCGTGCTGAAGTACAGTATCTCCTGGATCATGGGCTGGCTACCCCTTGTGAGTCCCCTTGGGCCTCACCCTGCATCTTGGTGCCAAAACCGCATGGTAAGGTGAGACTATGCACCGACTATCGGAAGTTAAATCTTGTGACTGTCAAGGATGCGTACCCCTTACCTAGAATAGATGACATCCTTGACGCCATTGGTCATGCACAGTACCTATCGAAGCTGGACTTGTTAAAAGGATATTACCAGGTATGTTTAACGGAGTGAGCTAAGGAAATATCTGCCTTTACCACTCCTTTTGGCCTTTACAGATACGAACGCCTTCCCTTTGGACTATGTAATGCCCCGGCCACCTTTCAGCGAGCTGTCAACCGCGTCATCCATGGCTTGGATAACACCTCTTGAGGTATCTTGAGGTTATCATGAGATGATTTCGGGGCTTTTAGTGTCCCCGCGGCCCGGTCCTCGACCAGGCCTCCACCCCCAGGAAGCAGCCCGTGACAGCTGACTAACACCCAGGTACCTATTTAACTGCTAGGTAACAGGGGCATAGGGTGAAAGAAACTCTGCTCATTGTTTCTCGCCGGCGCCTGGGATCGAACCCAAGACCACAGGATCATAAGTCCCGTGTGCTGTCCGCTCGGCCGACCGGCTCCCCAAACAGGCGGCTCACCTACGCCTACTTGGATGATATCGTTGTGGCAACCAACACCTGGAGCGAACATCTGCTCCAGCTGCAACGATTGTTTGCCAAGCTCCTGTCAGCCGGCCTCACCATCAACTTGGGCAAGTCCACCTTTGCCAAAGGTAAAGTGCGTTATCTTGGCCATGAGATAGGGAGTGGCAGCATAGCTCCGTTAAACATACATACCCTAGCCATCCAGCATTACCCACAGCCTACCACCAGGAAGTAGCTCCTGCGCTTCCTTGGTCTTGCCTCCTACTAACGTAGGTTTGTGAGGAACTTTAGTACGGTGGCGACACCCTTGATCACCTTAACCAGCCCCAAGCAAAGGTATCATTGGACCATTCAGCAAACCGTTGCTTTTGAACAACTTAAATTCCTGCTCTGTTCTAATCCTATTCTCGCCTCGCCAGATATCACGAAGCCTTTCAACCTCCATGTCGACGCCAGTGGTACCGGCATCGGGGGTGTCCTGATGCAACAACGAGGCGAGGAGATTCTGCCTGTTAGCTACTACAGCTATAAATTAAAGCCACACCAAAGGAACTACAGCACGATCAAAAAGGAGCTACTATCAATCGTCCTGAACTTGCAGCACTTCGAACTGTACCTGCAAGGTACTCGGTCTACCACCATCTACTCGGACCAACAATCCCCTACGCTTCCTGCAGCAAGCCCAATTCAACAACCAACGGCTTCTACGATGAGCTTTATATCTGCAGAATTTCAACCTGGAGATCTTCTACATCAAGAGTTCTGACAACATCATAGCAGACGCCCTCTCCAGAGTCTATGAGGTGGAGGCTCCTCCACCTACCACTCTACCACCTGAAGACGTAACTTCACCCGGAACCGCAGGCTTCGGGGGAGAGTTGTGACGATAATCTCTTTCTAGAGAGATTGAGCCTGCTCTTCCCTACTTCAAGTTACGTCAATTCTACAAGTAATAGATGCTACATTCAAGATATGTCACCGGTAGCACAAAACGTTTTGACCAAGAGGCAAAACGTACCCAAGATCCCCCCACTCCACACACCCTCCACACGCCGGCTCGTCATCAAACCAGCTAACTACCCTTCACCAGCTTGCCTGCTCCTGACTGGTGACTCGCCGACCGCGCACCTGCACACCGCACCTCAGCGCCCTCTACCTGAGTCGACGTCTAAGCCTGACCAGCTATCAACTTCAGAATATTCTTTGTGCTCTTAGAGTTGACATCTCTCTCTGGCTTACTAAGCTACTGGCTTGTATACGAAGGTAGGTATCAGCCATAGCCGATTTTCTCAGCACCATTTTATTATTTTACTTTTATACTATTGTGTTTCACATTGTCTTTGCGTTTATCTTTGTTATTTACTTGTACTTTAATTCCCCCGAGATTTGTCTTTATTTTCATTTATGTTTAAAGTAAATATATTAAAGTTTCATTGTTCATACTTTGTGTTTTACGTGTTCCTCCCTCTAACTTACCACAGACAAGCAGTCTATCTTTTTTTATATGTGTGACCAGGCATTGACACCTGCCATTGGAGGACTGCCGAACATCGATACTCCAACACTTTTCCATCACAATATATATATAAATATATATATATATATATATATATATATATATATATATATATATATATATATTTAATATATATATATATATATATATATATATATATATATATATATATATATATATATATATATATATATAATATACACTCTAATACCTACTACTAATACACGAATGTATTAAGGTTCTTCCCTACACACATAGATAATAATATAACATATAATTATAAGACAACACCTAACATCTTTATTTCTCTTAATTTGTACTTCTACTTCTAATACAAAGTTACGAGTTCGTTATTCTTAACACTAAACACTCTGGTGCCTCACTCACCCTGGTGCCTCACTCACCCTGGTGCCTCACTCACGCTGATGCCTCACTCACGCTGATGCCTCACTCACCCTGGTGCCTCACTCACCCTGGTGCCTCACTCACCCTGGTGCCTCACTCACCCTGGTGCCTCACTCACCCTGGTGCCTCACTCTCCCTGGTGCCTCACTCACCCTGGTGTCTCACTCACCCTGGTGCTTCACTCACCCTGGTGTCTCACTCACCCTGGTGCCTCACTCACCCTGGTGCCTCACTCACCCTGGTGCCTCACTCACCCTGGTGTCTCACTCACCCTGGTGCCTCACTCACCCTGGTGCCTCACTCACCATGGTGCCTCACTCACGCTGGTGCCTCACTCTCCCTGGTGCCTCACTCACCCTGGTGTCTCACTCACCCTGGTGCCTCACTCACCCTGGTGCCTCACTCACCCTGGTACCTCACTCACCCTGGTGCCTCACGCACCCTGGTGCCTCACGCACCCTGGTGCCTCACTCACCCTGGTGTCTCACTCACCCTGGTGCCTCACTCACCCTGGTGCCTCACTCACCCTGGTGCCTCACTCACCCTGGTGCCTCACTCACCCTGGTGCCTCACTCACCCTGGTGCCTCACTCACCCTGGTGCCTCACTCACCCTGGTGCCTCACTCACCCTGGTGCCTCACTCACCCTGGTGCCTCACTCACCCTGGTGCCTCACTCACCCTGGTGTCTCACTCACCCTGGTGCCTCACTCACCCTGGTGCCTCACTCACCCTGGTGCCTCACTCACCCTGGTGCCTCACTCACCCTGGTGCCTCACTCTTGCTGGTGCCTCACTCTTGCTGGTGCCTCACTCACCCTGGTGCCTCACTCACCCTGGTGCCTCACTCACCCTGGTGCCTCACTCACCCTGGTGCCTCACTCACCCTGGTGCCTCACTCACCCTGGTGCCTCACTCACTCCGGTGCCTCACGCACCCTGGTGCCTCACGCACCCTGGTGCCTCACTCACCCTGGTGTCTCACTCACCCTGGTGCCTCACTCACCCTGGTGCCTCACTCACCCTGGTGCCTCACTCACGCTTGTGCCTCACTCACCCTGGTGCCTCACTCACGGTGGTGCCTCACTCACCCTGGTGCCTCACTCACCCTGGTGCCTCACTCACCCTGGTGCCTCACTCACGCTGGTGCCTCACTCACCCTGGTGCCTCACTCACCCTGGTGCCTCACGCACCCTGGTGCCTCACTCACACTGGTGCCTCACTCACCCTGGTGCCTCATTCACCCTGGTGCCTCACTCTCCCTGGTGCCTCACTCACCCTAGTGCCTCACTCACGCTGGTGCCTCACTCACCCTAGTGCCTCACTCACGCTGGTGCCTCATTCACCCTGGTGCCTCACTCACCCTGGTGCCTCACTCACCCTAGTGCCTCACTCACGCTGGTGCCTCATTCACCCTGGTGCCTCATTCACCCTGGTGCCTCACTCACCCTGGTGCCTCACTCACGCTGATGCCTCAAGCAACCTGGTGCCTCACGCACGCTGATGCCTCACTCACCCTGGTGCCTCACTCACCTTGGTGCCTCACTCACCCTGGTGCCTCACTCACCCTGGTGCTTCACTAACCCTGGTGACTCACTAACCCTGGTGACTCACTCACCCTGATGCCTCACTCACCCTGGTACCTCACTCACCCTGGTGCCTCACTCACGCTGATGCCTCACTCACCCTGGTGCCTCAAGTACGCTGATGCCTCACTCACCCTGGTGCCTCACTCACTCTGGTGCCTCACTCACCCTGGTGCCTCACTCACTCTGGTGCCTCACTCACCCTGGTGCCTCACTCACCCTGGTGCCTCACTCACGCTGATGTCTCACTCACCCTGGTGCCTCACTCACCCTGGTGCCTCACTCACGCTGGTGCCTCACTCACCCTGGTGCCTCACTCACGCTGGTGCCTCACTCACCCTGGTGCCTCACTCACCCTTGTGCCTCACTCACCCTGCTGCCTCACGCACCCTGGTGCCTCACGCACCCTGGTGCCTCACTCACCCTGGTGCCTCACTCACCCTGGTGCCTCACTCACCCTGGTGCCTCACTCACCCTGGTGCCTCACGCACCCTGGTGCCTCACTCACCCTGGTGCCTCACTCACCCTGGTGCCTCACTCACCCTGGTGCCTCACTCACCCTGGTGCCTCACTCACCCTGGTGCCTCACTCACGCTGATGCCTGAGGACAGTAAAGGATTGTAAGCGGTGCCCTTCTCACGTGATCAGTCATACATCATTCTCTGAACCAATCATGAGCCTCACATCCCCTTCTAACCAATCAGACGCCTCGTTTCCACTCTAACCCCCCCTTCCCCTACCCCCCCCCCCTGCAATCAAGAGCTATGATTGGGGAGGGGGATCCTGCTAAATCCTACTAAACCAATCAGACCCTGAATCTCCTCTTCTCACCCAATCTCTCCTGCTAAACCAATCATGACCCGCGTCTCTGTGGAGTGGGGACTGGTAAATGGAGTTGTCATCAGGATATATAGTGGTGGAGAGAGGGAGGTTACACGGGTCTGGCCGATAACATCTGTTTACATTGTCCCCTGACACATGCAGAGCCCTGGCGAGGGGCTTACATATACACGCTCAGACTTCCTCAACAGTGATTTTTGGTGTATTATTCTAATACATGTGTGTGTGTATATATATATATATATATATATATATATATATATATATATATATATATATATATATATATATATATATATATATATATATATATAATGTCGTACCTAGTAGCCAGAACTCACTTCTCAGCCTACTATTCAAGGGTCGATTTGCCTAATAAGCCAAGTTTTCCTGAATTAATATATTTACTATAATTTTTTTCTTATGAAATGATAAAGCAACCCTTTTCTCTATGCATGAGGTCAATTTTTTTTTATTGGAGTTAAAATTAACGTAGATATATGACCGAACCTAACCAACCCTACCTAACCTAACCTAACCTATATTTATAGGTAAGGTTAGGTTAGGTAGCCAAAAAAAGCTAGGTTAGGTTAGGTTAGGTAGGTTAGGTAGACGAAAAAACATTAATTCATGAAAACTTGGCTTATTAGGCAAATCGGGTCTTGAATAGTAGGTTGAGAAGTGCGTTCTGGCTATTAGGTACGACATATATATATATATATATATATATATATATATATATATATATATATATATATATATATTTATATGTATAATATGTGTGTTAATCACGAAAATTAACACGTAATGAAAAAGTGACAGTGTCAGACCACGGAGGAAGAATTGAAACAGGAATTTCCTTAAGTAGTTTCGTATATTAATACATCTTCAGGAGGAATCGCTGGTGCCTAAATTAATATACGAAAGTACTTAATGAAATTCCTGTTTCAATTCTTCGTCCGTGGTCTGACACTATCATATAAATGTATCTATATAAATAAAAATGGAAATGTTCGTTTGTTCATTACCGCTAATCTCCGAAAGTTCTTCACCGATTAGTTGAAATTTTCACACAACGTTCCATTCACATCCGAGCAGGTTTTTATATGCATACAACACACATGTCAGACGGTAAAAAAACATGATTTTTTTTTTTTAAACTGTGTTTTTCGTGTTTTTTTCAGGTCAGGGACATCTTCGAAACCTCTTTACCGATTTCTTTGAAATTTTGACACAATGTTGTCTTCGAATAAACATATATTATTAAATATGACCGAAAAAGTAAGATTAATAATTCTAACACGAATTTTCTCAATATTTCTTATGTTTCTTTTCACTGTTGATGGTAATTGAAAAATCAATTCTCCAAAATTCATTTTTATTTCTAGTCTGACGCGACACTTGAACGCGTTTCGTAATAACTTCTTACATTTTCAAAGACTTTAGATAACACACACACAACTATAACCTGCAAACACTAAACAGAGTTCTACTATGCTATACTTTAAACAGCTTTCATCTTATATACCTGCATTTGGGTGAGGTGATATGTTACAACAGTTTTGGATGAGGTGAACAAAACTTTCAACACATGACAGAACACGAAACAATGGGTATATATTGGGTAAATTAAAGGGAAGAATGGAAGTAACTGCAAAGGGCCTATTGGCCCATATTTCTTGATGCTTCAATATTGGTGCGGAGTCTTGTAGTGGGTAGAATATAGTTGTGCATTAATTGGCTGTTGATTGCTGGTGTTGACTTCTTGATGTATAGTGCCTCACAGATGTCGAGCCTACTGCTATCGCTGTATCTATCGATGATTTCTGTGTTGTTTGTTAAGATTTCTCTGGTGATGGTCTGGTTGTGGGAAGAGATTATATGTTCCTTAATGGAGCCCTGTTGCTTATGCATCGTTAATCGCCTGGAAAGAGTTGTTGTTGTCTTGCCTATATACTGAGTCCTTTGAGGCTTACAGTCCCCAAGTGGGCATTTGAAGGCATAGACTTAAAGCGTTCTGCTTTGTGTCTAGAGAGTTTCTCATGAGTAGGTTGGCCATTTTTTTGGTTTTATAGTAAATCGTCAATTGTATCTTCTGATTTTTGTCTGTAGGGATAACGTTCCTATCAACAATATCTTTCAGGACCCTTTCCTCCGTTTTATGAGCTGTGGAAAAGAAGTTCCTGTAAAATAGTCTAATGGGTGTTGGTGTTAGTTGGTAAAGGTGTTGTGTTAGTTGTCTCTTCAGAGGTTGTATGGCGTTTCACCTTCCTTCTTATGATGTTTTCAACGAAACCATTGGAGAAACCGTTGTTGACTAGGACCTGCCTTACCCTACAGAGTTCTTCATCGACTTGCTTCCATCCTGAGCTGTGGCTGAGAGCACAGTCGACATAAGCGTTAACAACACTCCTCTTGTACCTGTCTGGGCAGGCGCTGTAGACATTGAGGCACATTCCTATGTTTGTTTCCTTAGTGTAGACTGCAGTGTGGAAACCTCCGCTCCTTTCCATGACTGTTACATCTAGAAAAGGCAGCTTCCCATCCTTCTCCATCTCGTAAGTGAAACGCAACACAGAATTCCGCTCAAATGCCTGTTTCAGCTCTTGCAGATGTCTGACATCAGGTACCTGTGTAAAAATGACATCAACATACCTGCAGTATATGGCCGGTTTCAAGTTCATGTCGACTAAGACCTTCTGTTAACTGGTTGTTGAGTGTTGGTCTTGACTTTTTAATGTGTAACGCCTCGCTGATGTCCAGTCTTCTGTTGTCGTTATACCTGGCGATTATTTCGGTGTTGCTAGGTACAAGTATTGTTAGTTGATTCTTCAGAGATTGCATGGCTTTTCACTTTTCTTTTGATGACGACTTCAACATAACCGTTAGAGAAGCCATTGTTGACTAGGACCTGCCTTCCCTACAGAGTTCTTTCTCTGTTGATGGTCTGATTGTGTTACATTATATGCTCCTTGATGGAGCCCTAGAGAGAGAGAGAGAGAGAGAGAGAGAGAGAGAGAGAGAGAGAGAGAGAGAGAGAGAGAGAGAGAGAGAGAGAGAGAGAGAGAGAGAGAGAGAGAGAGAGAGAGAGAGGGGGAGAGAGGGGGAGAGAGGGAGAGGGAGAGAGGGAGAGGGAGAGAGGGAGAGGGAGAGAGGGAGAGGGAGAGAGGGAGAGGGAGAGAGGGAGAGGGAGAGAGGGAGAGGGAGGGGGAGAGAGAGGGAGAGAGGGGGAGAGAGGGGGAGAGAGGGGGAGAGAGGGGGAGAGAGGGGGAGAGAGGGGGAGAGAGGGGGAGAGAGGGGGAGAGAGGGGGAGAGAGGGAGAGAGAGGGAGAGAGAGGGAGAGAGAGGGAGAGAGAGGGAGAGAGAGGGAGAGAGGGGGAGAGAGGGGGAGAGAGGGGGGGGAGAGGGGGGGAGAGGGGGGGAGAGGGGGGGAGAGGGGGGGAGAGGGGGGGAGAGGGGGGGAGAGGGGGGGAGAGGGGGGGAGAGGGGGGGAGAGGGGGGGGAGAGGGGGGAGAGGGGGGGAGAGGGGGGGAGGGAGAGACGTTGTTGTTTTGCCTATATACTGAGATCGTTGGGGCTTTGGGTACCGACCTGTGAGATTTATATTTATTTAATTTATATGAATTTATGTAGAATATATATTTACGTTAATTTATATATTTCGATAGAAATTTGTATGATGTTAAGTGGATTGTATTTCTGCAATAATCTCACAAATCGATTCATACACATTAGGGGGGTTTATATTATATTTATATATATGCAGCCAATCAAACCACAGTATTAAACTACATATATTAGTATACATTGAGGAGGTTCCTTATCATATTATACAGCAGGCCTTACTCCACCAGATATAACTAGGATGTAGACACCAAATTATCCTCGTGAGGCAGCTTCCATCACCCAGTAACTGATATACCAAGTTTGCTTCCTCTTTTTGACCTGTCAAAGGGCGCTAGCTGTAAAACCAGAATCCTAATATATGACAGGTATATCAGAGAAAACACTGTATAATGAATCAGATAAGGACCAAGGCTTAATTACTTTTTGTATGTGGCGAGTTCGCATTCTAACCGGCTCGCCCAATATCTACCTAACATTAATGGCCAAAAATGATTAGATAAACGGGTTTCGGTAGAACACTTCCCTTGAATATTGTTGACAGCGTGTTGATGATGGTAGAGCACTAATATGATCTCCATTACACTTCGTCCACGAGAAATGATAGGAGCCGAATTTGCTCCCTGCGCCTCTGGTCTTAACAAAAATGGCTGACCACTCCTTCCTCACTGACGCCTGGCCTACTTTGTCCAGATATCAGTAACTGATAGAAGAGTCACATTTACTTTATTTTGATACTAATAATTAAGTTAATTCAAATAAGATGTTTTATGATGTTAAAAAGTTCAAAGACTAATGTATTTAAGAATAATTCCCAACAAATAGCTCATGAATTTATAATTGTATGTGGCAATGATATCCCGTTTTCTATAGAGAGAAAATTCCACCACAAGCTACATTTTCTAAGGGTAACTCATGTATACAATGGCAGCAGCTATTATCTGCCTGTTGAATGTAATATTATTAAATAGTGTCGGGTTTTCCGACAGGGGATGACTGTCCCCAAGTGGGCATGTGAAGGCATAGACGACGTTGGTCTCTTTTAAGGCGTTCTGTTTGGTGTCTGGAGAGTTCTTAATGAGTAGGTTGGCGGTCTTCTTGTTGTGTAGTAAATTGTTAATTGTATCTTCTGATTTGTGTCTGTGGGGATAACGTTCCTATTAATAATATCTTTCAGGACAGTTTCCTCAGTGTTATGAGCCGTCGAAAAGAAGTTCCCGTAAAACAGTCTAATAGGGGGTACAGGTGTTGTTAGTTGATTCTTCAGAGGTTTCATTGTATTTCACTTTTCTTTTGATGACGTCTTCAACAAAATCGTTATAGAAGCCGTTGTTGACTAGGACCTGCCTTACCCTACAAAGTTCTCCATCGACTTGCTTCCATCCTGAGCTGTGAATTAGAGCCTGGTTGACGTAAGCGTTGACAACACTCCTCTTGTACCTGTCTGGCCAGTCACTGTTGGCATTATGGCACATTCCTATGTTTGTTTCCTTAGTGTAGACTGTAGTGCAGAAGCCTCCATTCCTTTCCGTGACTGTTACATCTAAAAAGGGCAGCTTCCCATTATTCACTTACGAGATGGAGAACCCATCCCCCCACCCATCACACTCCACCTTACTTACCTCGACCCTTAAACTCCCTTATAACCTTTCCCTCCCCTTCCACACTCTCACTCCTCCACACTCCCCCTCCTCCACACTCCCCCACCTACACACTCCCCACCTCCTCTTCACCAACCTCCATCCCTAGCTTCCCCACCCCTCTTCACCTACCCCCAGCCCCCACCCACTCTCTCAACCACACTCTTCACCAATTCCCCCCCCCCCTCATTCCCACGCCCACACCCCATCTCCTACCCCCACCCCTCACTCCCCCTCCCCTTCATCTACCCCCACCCCTCACTCCCCCTCCCCTTCATCTACCCCCACCCCTCACTCCCCCTCCCCTTCCCCCACCCTCACTCCCCCTCCCCTTCACCTACCCCCAACCCTCACTCCCCCTCCCCTTCACCTACCCCCACCCCTCACCCCCCTTCCCCTTCACCTACCCCCACCCTCACTCCCCTTCCCCTTCATCTACCTCCACCCTCACCCCCCCCCTCCCCTTCACCCATCATAAAACTCACAATAATTGGCATAATCACCAGTGCTTGTATCACATAACGACACGTATTGTTATACTAAACGATGCCAATTAATCCAGATAATAGACCCTATTTTAGCTATTATTAAATATCGCTCTTAATATAATATTTTATAAAACTATATTATTATTATCATTATAGAGATAATTATCATATGACATATTCCCGATATAGACTCAGAGTGGCTTCAATTTTAGTTTTAAACTATTTTATTCTATTAGTGTTCCTGGCGATAAAGTGAGACTCTATTTTTATACGAACTTAGAACTCAAAAGTTCCTATAGGAAAGGAGCAGTGGTGACTCGTGGCTGTAACACACTACCAGACTACCATTCAGTTTAAAAAACAGATTCCTGAGCCTATTGGGCTCTATTATATCTACACTTGAATCTGTGTATGAAGTCAGCCTCCACCACGTCACTTCCTAATGCATTTCATTTATTCATTTCTCTGACTTTGACACTGAAAATATTCTTTCTAATTTCTCTGTGGCTCATTCGGGTACTCAGTTTCCACCTGTTTCCCCTTGTTTGCATACCACCCGTGCAAAATTGTTTGTCTTGATCTATCCTGTCAATTCCTCTGAAAATTTTATAGGTGGTAATCATGTCTCCCCTAACTCTTCTGTCGTCCAATCTCGTGAGGTTTAATTCCAGTAGCTCCTGCTCGTAACTCATGCTTCTCACCTCGGGGAATAGCTTGGTGGTATACCTCTGAACTTTCTCTAACTTCGTCTTGTGTTTTGATGTGGGCACCACGCCGGAGCCGCATACTCCAGGGTTAGTCTGAAATATATGGTATACAAGAATATTTCTTTACACAAGTTTCTAAAGGCAGTTCTTATGTTGGACAAACTGACACATGCCGCTGATGATATATTCGTGACATGGGCCACAGCTCAGTGGATAAGGGAGTACCTAGACAATAGGAAGCAGAGAGTTACAGTGAGGGGTGAGACCTCAGACTGGCGTGAAGTCACCAGTGGAGTCCCACAGGGCTCTGTACTTGGACCTATCCTGTTTCTGATATACGTAAATGATATCCCAGAGGGTATAGACTCATTCCGCTCATTGTTTGCTGACGACGCCAAAATTATGAGAAGGATTAAGACAGAGGAGGACAGCTTGAGGCTTCAAGAAGACCTGGACAAGCTGCAGGAATGGTCGAACAAATGGCTATTAGAGTTTAATCCAAGCAAATGTAATGTAATGAAGATAGGGGTAGGAAGCAGGAGACCAGATACAAGGTATCACTTGGGAGATGAAATACTTCAAGAGTCCGAGAGAGAGAAAGACCTGGGGGTTGATATCACGCCAGACCTGTCCCCTGAAGCTCATATCAAGAGGATAACAGCAGCAGCATATGCCAGGTTAGCCAACATAAGAACAACTTTTAGAAACTTGTGTAAGGAATCTTTCAGAACATTATATACCACATATGTCAGACCAATCCTGGAGTATGCGGCACCAGCCTGGAGTCCATATCTAGTCAAGCATAAGACTAAAATGGAAAAGGTTCAAAGGTTTGCCACCAGACTAGTACCCGAGCTGGGAGGTATGAGCTACGAGGAGAGACTACGGGAATTAAACCTCACTTCGTTGGAAGACTGAAGAGTTAGGGGGGACATGATCACCACATTCAAGATCCTCAAGGGAATTGACGGGGTTGATAAAGACAGGCTGTTTAACACAAGGGGCACACGCACTAGGGGACACAGGTGGAAACTGAGTGCCCAAATGAGCCACAGAGATATTAGAAAGAACTTTTTTAGTGTCAGAGTGGTTGACAAATGGAATGCATTAGGAAGTGATGTGGTGGAGGCTGACTCCATACACAGTTTCAAGTGTAGATATGATAGAGCCCAATAGGCTCAGGAACCTGTACACCTGTTGATTGACAGTTGAGAGGCGGGACCAAAGAGCCAGAGCTCAACCTCCGCAAGCACAACTAGGTGAGTACAACTAGGTGAGTACACTACCGACTGAGCCACGATGAGCTCAAAAAGATGTCCCACCCACGCATATGCATATCTATCGTATTCAATACAACTTTGTTTGATGTTATGTGTGTGGCGCAAGTTGGAGGTTCCTTGGTGGTGTTGAGAGAAAGACAACCCCGAGTTTCTGTACTAAAACAAATAGTAACATGAGATGTATCAGAATAGGAGACCAGGTGTATGTCACCCTTTATCACCCTTGGACGATACAACAAAACTGAAATGTTTATTGATAAATACAAAGAAATTGTCATTTCTTTCTGTTATTGTAATGAAGAGCACACTTGCTTAAATCGACCCTTCCCTTCCATCTCCCCTCTTCCTTCCCCCCCCCCCCTCCCCTCCTCCTGCCCTCCCTCTTCAATTCCACCATACCCCTCACATCTTTCCTTTCCACATCCTTCGCACCACCCTTATTTCTCTTCCCCTATTAAACCCTACTCTCTCTCTGTAGGTAAGTCTATTCCTCGAAAACTGTATAACTCTACATCTATTAATACACCTCGCTTTCATTCACCGCTTTCATTCACATCTCCACATAATTTTGGGTACTCCAATATATATATATATATATATATATATATATATATATATATATATATATATATATATATATATATATATATATATATATATATATATATATATATATATATATATATATATATATATATCTGTTGTTAAATATGACCGAAAAAGTAAGATTAATAATTCTAACACGAATTTTCTCAATATTTCTTGTTTCTTTTTTCTGTCGATGGTAGTTGAAAAATCAATTCTCCAAAATTCATTTTTATTTCTAGTCTGACACGACGCTTGAACGCGATTGGTAATAACTTATTACATTTTTAAACACTTTAGTTTACACACACAACTGTAAACTGAAAACACTAAACAGAGTTTTACTTATGCTAACACTAAACAACTTATCTGTCTTATGAACAAATCCACAAGGGGCCGTGACGACGATTCGAACCTGTGTCCGGGAGCATCCCAGACATCCCACCCGTCTTATATACTCGCACTTGGGTGAGGTGATATGTTGCAACAGTTTTGGATGAGGTGAACAAACTTTTGACAAACATAAGACAGAACACGGAACAATGGTTATTAGTTGAATATATGAGAGCATAAGACTTGAAGTAACTGCAAAGGGCCTATTGGCCCATACTTCCTCTTGATGCTTCTATATTGGTTTCGAGTCTTGAAGTGGGTAGAATATAGTTGTACATTTATTAATTGGCTGTTGATTGCTGGTGTTGACTTTTTGATGTGTAGTGCCTCGCATATGTCGAGCCTACTGCTATCGCTGTATTTATCGATGATTTCTGTGTTGTTTGTTAAGACTTCTCTGGTGATGGTCAGGTTGTGAAAAGAGATTATATGTTCCTTAATGGAGCCCTGTTGTTTATGCATTGTTAATCGCCTGGAAAGAGACGTTGTTGTCTTGCCTATATACTGAGTTCTTTGGGACTTACAGTCCCCAAGTGGGCATTTAAATGCAAAGACGACGTTGGTTTCCTTCAAGGCGTTCTGCTTGGTGTCTGGAGAGTTTTTCATGAGTAGTTTGGCCGTTTTTTTTGGTTTTATAGTAAATCGTCAATTGTATTTTCTGATTTTTGTCTGTAGGGATAACGTTTCTATCAACAATATCTTTCAGGACCCTTTCCTCCGTTTTATGAGCTGTCGAAAAGAAGTTCCTGTAAAATAGTCTAATAGGGGGTACATGTGTTGTGATAGTTGACTCTTCAGAGGTTGCATGGAGTCTGACTGACTACATGCAACCATATGAAGTCGCAGACGCCATGCAACTCCACAGGCGTCAGGAGTCTGACGCCTGTGTTCAGGCGTCAGACTAGAAATAAAAATAAATTTTGGAGAATTGATTTTTCAATTACCATCGACAGTGAAAAGAAACATAAGATATATTGAGAAAATTCGTGTTAGAATTATTAATCTTACCTTTTCGGTCATTTTTAACAACATATGTTTACAGGAAAGACTGCTACCAAAATATACTATTAAAACGCACGACCCAGCAGCAAGAAATCAAGCCTTCACGATAAAATATCGCCAGGATCTGATTCGAAATCAGATACACAAGGCAGAAAATGAGATCAAAGACAACAAAACGCAACTACTTCACGCCACAAACCAATGGAGAAACAGCAACATCGACGAAAAACCTCCGTACTCGTATCGACCAACACCTCAACATACTCACAGATCGACATCACCTCAGCACTGAAACAAGGATCATCAAGAAACTAACAACATTATATGGAGGACCTATGGCAATTCCACGACCAAGAGATGGCTTCCTGAACCTTGCGGGAATCAACCTCACTGAGGACCAAGTCACTCTCCTAAATCTGGGTATAAACTGTCACGTTATGTCCAGACCAAGTGATATGGCCCGGAAAGTAGAGTTGGAGATTCTGTTGGACGACATATTCGACCTCAAGACGCAAAAGAAGGTTACCACTAAAGACACCTTGCAAACATAACTTATTGCAGAAGGAGGAACGTTTCGAGGCAACTAAAGAAGCACCTCGAGCTCAAAGCAGCAGCTAAGAGCCTTCACGAGAACAAGGGGATAGTCGTCAGGAGAGGGACAAGTTGCCAATATACGTTATTCTTAAGAAAGACGAATATCTGGCGAAAATGAACCTCATACTCTCTGACCAAACTAAATTCCAAAGGGTAACAAAGGACACTACAGCCGAATTCAAAACGAAGGTAAACAGATTGATTGAAACGGTGAACACCAGCTATCCGGACTCCACCTGCCAAAAGTTGTTGGGAATACAAACTTGGGTATGCGCATGGAAATGTCAAGACCCACAAGCCTGGAAACCCACTTCGGCCAATCATCAGGCAGATACCCACACCCACATACAGACTGGCTAAGCGACTCAATGGCTTGCTGACTCCTTATGTACCTTGTGCTTTCAGCCTGAAGTCTCCAAAGGAATTTGTTGACTTTCTGCAGGGAGCACAGGCCACAGGGATAAGAGCCTCGTTGGACGTAGAATCACTGTTTACCAGCGCACTTGTGGAGGAAACAATCGGGATGATATCGGACAGATTGTATCATGATCCGGCTTGTACTCCTCTTGACATACTAGAAAACATACCAAGGAAACTACTCCAAGCTTGCACTAAAGAGGCACCCTTCTTGAGCCCAGATGGGCACATGTATAAGCAAGTAGATGGGGTCGCCATGGGTTCTCTCTTAGGTGTCCTATTTGCGAACTTCTACATGGGTACCATCCAGCAGAAGTTCTTAGTTGACATGGACTTGAAACCCTCCATATACTGCAGGTATGTTGACGACATTTTTATGCAGGTACCTGATGCTAGTTGTGTACAGGAGCAGAAGGAGGCATTTGAGCGGAATTCTGTGTTGAGTTTCACTTACGAGATGGAGAAGGATGGGAAGCTGCCCTTTCTAGTTGTAACAGTCACGGAAAGGAGCGGAGGCTTCCACACTGCAGTCTACACTGAGGAAACAAACATAGGAATGTGCCTCAATGTCAATAGTGACTGCCGAGACAGGTACATGATGAGTGTTGTCAACACTTACGTCGACAGTGCTCTCAGCCACAGCTCAGGATGGAAGCAAGTCGATGAAGAACTCTGTAGGGTAAGGCAGGTCCTAGTCAACAACAGCTTCTCAACACATATATGTAACTGAAAACTCCACACCCCAGAAGTGACTCGAACTCAGACTGCCAGGAGCAATATGCAACTGGTGAACATGGTGCCTTAACCACTCGACCATCAGTGACAATACAAAAGACGATGGTAGCCGAGTCTATTTCCCCACCGCCCCGACGGTACTTTGATAGTAATCTTGGGCATAGTTATTTCATCAAATTATCTCACTTTGTGATTGGTGATTTGAGGTGAGGTGAACTGATGAAATAGCTATGCCCAAGATTACCATCAAAGTGCCGTCGGGACGGTGGTGGAAAAAGCCTCGGCTACCATCGTCTTTTGTACAGTCACGGTTGGTCAAGTGGTTAAGTTACACGATATGCCGTTTACATAGTGCCCCTGGCTGTCTGGGTTCGAGCCACTTCAGGGGTGTGGAGATTTCAGTTACATATATATATATATATATATATATATATATATATATATATATATATATATATATATATATATATATATATATATATATATATATATATATATATGTATGTATATATATGTATATATATATATATGTATATATATATATATATATATATATATATATATATATATATATATATATATATATATATATATATATATATATATATATATATATATATATGTGTGTGTGTAACTGACTTTTGTCAAAATCAGTTACGTTAGGGGGAACACTGGGGAGGGCAGAAAACACCCTGAAGCACCGTCTTGGACGCTCACTAAGACATGTATATAACGAGTCACTGGACAATGTAGAGTAGCCAGAACATTGGCAGTCAATAGAGTGGCGATATTAACCAAGTGTGGCGGGCCGGAAGCACTAAACAATGTCTGGTATTCCAGGCCACGAAAATGTATCTATTCTAAGATAATAAATATTTTATTTATTCTCTTAGAAGGATTAATATGTTGCTTTATCTAAATCAAAGCTGTTGACGTCAAGACTGAGGATTACTGCGATGGAGGACTTGTGCATGATGAACTGAAGAACCTGAATGGTCCTCCAAAAAGTAATTTGTTCGGCCATTCACCCGGACACGTGGTACGGCCTTGTGGGTACCTGTGAAAAAGACTTTACGGGGTTGATATCACACCGAATCTTAGGCCCTATGTTCTCACCAACCAAAGATATCACCTCCTCTTGTCTTCACTACACAGGGGCGGAGCTGGGAGGCGTTGGTGGATTAGATGAGCGGGAAAGATGTCACCGCCTCGCTCACATCACGAACCTCATAACGGACCTGTAAAGTTGCCTCACCTAAGAACGTTTAGATATATTAATTGTTATTCAGGACATTGTGTAGCACGTTTGTAAGACTATATCTAAGATGCGTGGCGCCAACCTACAGTCCACATGTCGTTACACACGACGCGAAGTTGAAGAAAGTCCAGAGGTAGACCGCTAGTCTCCCAAACCTCAGACAGGAAATACAAGGAAACGTTAATCTAAACCTCACGACACAAAAAGAGAGAAGGAATAGCGGAGACATGATCACGACACACATTAGGAAATATTATCAGTGTCAGGCTAGGAAGGGAATTATCAGGGGGGGAAGAGGATCCAAGCCATTACGTATATATATCAACCCGTTCTCGCAAATTTAATAAGTCAATATTGACTTATTAAATATGTGCATAGGTGACATACTTATCATAATAGTTTCCCTTGAAAAGCTTCATAGAAAACACCGACCTTACCTAACCTACTTAGTATGTTAAGATAAGCATCTTATTGCTTCGTAATTACAATTATTACCTAACCTATACCTATAATAGGTTAAGTAACAATTGTAATTACGAAGCTATAAGATGCTTATTTTAACATACTAAGTAGGTTAGGTAAGGTCAGTGTTTTCTATGAAGCTTTTCAAGGGAAACTATTATGTTAAGTATGTCACCTATGCACATATTTAATAAGTCAATATTGACTTATTAAATTTGCGAGAACGGGTTGCGATACATATACGTAATGGCTTGGAAGCTTTTCAAGGGAAACTATTATGTTTAGTATGTCACCTATGCACGCAACTAAGAAGTCAATATTGACTTATTAAATTTGCGAGAACGGGTTGCTCTATCACAAGGAAGGGGTCAGGATAAGGATTTGGGATGGGACGGGGGGAAAGGAATGAACGGGAATTCTTTAGCCCAGTATCAGGCTAATTAATAAACGGAATGTACGAAATAAATATAATGGTGGAAGCAGACTCTATAGACATCTTCAAATGTAACTATCATATCACCCCAAAGATTTGGGAACCTTTAAAGCTGTATATTGATTGTTCAAAGGCGAGAGTCAAGAATTGAATCTCAACTCTGCAAACCCCTCTAAGTGAATATGCATGATATTGAGCACGCATTCACTGGAGCAGTGTTTGTCTGTGTGTGTGACGGCGGCGCTGAGTCCACACCTCACTACCTTGGTTTACTCTCCACCTGGCGAGAGATGAGGGAGGGAAAGAGGGAATGAGGGGAGAGAGAGAGAGAGAGAGAGAGAGAGAGAGAGAGAGAGAGAGAGAGAGAGAGAGAGAGAGAGAGAGAGAGAGAGAGAGAGAGAGAGAGAGAGAGAGAGAGAGAGAGAGAGAGAGAGAGAGAGAGAGAGAGAGAGAGGGAGGGAGGGAGAGGGAGAGGGAGAGGGAGAGAGAGAACGAGAGAGAGAGAGAGGGAGAGGGAGAGGGAGAGGGAGAGAGAGAGAGAGAGAGAGAGAGAGAGAGAGAGAGAGAATGGGGGATCGAGGGGAGGGAATTATGAAGGGAAAGCCATTACGACTATATAGCACTTGGAGGGGATCAGGATATGGATTTGGGATGGGACGGGGAAAAGGTATGGTGCCCAACCACTTGGGACGGTCGGGGATGGAATGCCGACCTGCATGAAGGAAGACCGTCGCTCTACCATCCACCCCAAGTGGTTGGACGCAGGGGAGAGAAAGCAAAAATGTTTGCAAAATATATCTACAAATGCTACAAAACATTTTTCCATCAAAATTTGGAAAATGGAACTACCTAAAAGGTCGTTTGATATGGGGTTTGTTTTATGTGTGTGTATATATATATATATATATATTTTTTCTCTCTCTTGTTTTCCTCTCTTTTTCTGTCCCTACAAACGCAACCACCTCTGGTTGCGTTTGTAGGGACCCTTGACCTCGAAGAAGACGATATGTAGCATCCGGGGAGCCCCGTGGCGCACCCGCGGACACCAACATATTGTCTTCTCCTCCCATCCCCAATATTTTTTGTATTTTGTCGTTTTATTTTATTTAAAATTTCATTACACAAAAAGGGGTTACAACATTGGTTACATGCAAGGTACAAGGCTGCTTGTCACAGGTTGTCCAGTTCCTCCAGCTCCTCAAATGGCGGGCAGGAACCATGGATGCAGTGAACATTTCCTCTCTGGATCGCCACACTTAGGCGCTGTAAGAAGAAACTGGTGGCTCTAGTACCCAGGGGCCATATTCACGAAAGCACTTACGCAAGCACTTACGAACGTGTACATCTTTCCTCAGTCTTTGACGGCTTTGGTTACATTTATTAAACAGTTTACAAGCATGAAAATCTCCCAATCAACTGTTGTTATTCTTATAAACAGCCTCCTGGTGCTTTGGAGCTCATTAACTGTTTAATAATTGGAAACAAAGCCGCCAAAGATTAAGAAAAGATGTACAGGTTCGTAAGTGCTTGCGTAAGTGCTTTCGTGATTCTGGCCCCAGCTCCTTCCAAAAACTAGCAGCACTTTTACAGCACACAGGCACCAAGTGTCTTTGAGGAAATGGGGACTAAATTGTAGTGATCAAGATCTCTGTATTTACGAGACTTCGCTGCGGCCCAGTGATTGGCAGCACCGCCTGGTTGTGCAACACTGAAGTCAACATAGGTGTTGGCTAAAGTTGAAATGCAAGTGTAGTCCCACACCATCTGTCTACCATTCTTAAAGGGGGGTTCACTGTGATTCAGTCTGGGTGACCGACAGGCTCATCAGAGTTTCGGGGCGTTAGGTAACGAGGTTCTCTCTCTGCTGGACAACCGACTGTGGTAAGGCTCCTTTAAATAATGCCATTATCCTCGCCGTGTCTTGCATGCCATCCTCCTGTCCTTTGGCAGAGAAGGCCATGCCATCCGTACCTGTCGGCCTCTGCCTCGCCGCAAATACACCTGTATTCGGTGTGGATTGGGGCAGCGAGGCGGAGAGCCACAGCAATTCGGAGGGCCTGCGGCGTGAGACGAGTGTCAGTTGCTGACATTGGAGATGCTAATAGGAAGTCACCAGTATGGGGAGCTGCTGTAGCTCTAAATCGGGCAGAGTTATGCGGTGTTGGTTCATCTAGGTATGTTGCAGCTGCTTGGTTCTACAGTGGGGCGATCCCAGCTGGATTGCTTGTGAGAATCAGGTGGTGGTTGAAGTGCTGGTCCTGCAAGAGATACCCATTTGATGGTGCAATCTATAAAGCTAGGATCTTGTGCCCCTGCTTGTTGACCTAGGCAACCAGCTAGGATTTCCTTCATCAGGTTGTCAGGTGCCGCTTAAGAGGACAGGAACGCTGGTACAACAATTTGTGTTGCTGTGCGAACGCCGAGGCACCCGAGTCTGACAGGAAGGGAGGCCTGTTTCCACTGTGAGTCGCTGAGAGAAAGATTGAGGGCTTTTTCTAGCATTGATTTCAGCAAGCTGTCATACTCTTCTAATTTAATATTATTGAAAGATGACGAACATCTAAGAAAGTAGGTCAGCCTGGGGAGGGACAATCATCTGGTGATGAGGTAAAGTGCATCATGAGCATCGATGTCTTCAATCCTCTCGGTCATCCTCTTCAGGTCAGTGATCTTCTTAACAACTAATGACCTCGTCGATGGCATTCCCTCCATGAGGAGCTCCTAGAAGTGTGCTGTCTTTAGGGTTGGTTATATTGATATCAGGCAAAACTGTCTTTATTCGTTCTATAATGTGCTGGTTGGTGGAAGTAATTTCGCACTTAGAAGAGTTCAGGGTCGTACGGTAGGCCTAAAGTATCATGTAGATATGTAGACATATTCCAGCAGTTACCTGATATTGAACACTTGCTGCGGCTTAAAGATGCATTCGAGTGAAGTTCAGTACTGATGTTCACACCCGAGGTTGAGAGTGGAGGAAACATCCTTTTCAGATGTCGCGGATTTTGTAGACAATATAGAGGACACAACACCTCTAATCTGATGTTAATCAGGTCTGTCAATGGTCTATATAAAATAATAGGTTTAATGAAGATAAGTTCCAGCTCCTGCGCTAAAAAAAGAAGAAAATATAAAAATGGAAACCAAATATAAAACGCAGTCAAATCACATTATAGAACAAAAAAGCAATGTAAATGATCTAGGAGAAGTCATGTCAGAAAACCTTGCTTTTATAGAACATAATAAAGTAGCCGTCACAACTGCAAGAAAAATGACAGGTATGATAACGAGTACCTTTCAAAGAGATGCTATACCAGTGAGGATACTTTTCAAGACGTTAGTGCTCTCTAGGGTGTAGTACGGCTGCACAATGACAAACTCTTTCAAAGTTGGAGAAATTGCTGACCTGGAGAGCGTGCTAGATCCTTTACTGCTTAAATCCACTCAATATGACATCAAAATTATTGAGACCGATTAAAGTTTTTTAAATATATATTCTTAAGAGTACAGGCCGGAGAGATACATAATAATCTACATGTGGAAAACATTAGAGGGACCGGTTTCAAACCTGCACACAGAAATAACATCATCACATGAGACCAGAAGGCATGGCAGGATGTGCAGAATACCCCCGTTGAAGAGCAGAGGTGCAACAAGTACTCTCAGAGAACTCTATCACCATCAGAGGCCCGAGACTGTTCAACATGCTTCCACTACACATAAGGGGCATAACTGGCCGACCCCCCTCAAAATGTTCAAGAGAGAACTCGATAAAAACCTCCAAATGATACTTGATCAACCAGGCTGTGATTCATACGTCAGGTTGCGAGCAGCTGCGTCCAGCAGCCTAGTTATCAAGACCAACCAAGAGGCCTGGTCAGAGATTCTCAAACAAATTTTCCCTATTTCATTTGTTCTTCTCCAAAGCCAAGAAGGACACACGAAATATAGAGAAGATTAGTATACTAGAATCATTGATCCAACTCTTTCGGTCAAATTAATTAATTAAGTAGCCCAAGTCATCATCCCAAAATTATATTATAGCAACTATTGGTGGAACATACAAAAATGGACTGTTGTACTCCCCCAAATAAGTACCATTATGCACTATTGAAACACCTGGAAGGCCTGGCAAAACGTACAGCTAAAATTACACAACCTAACCTGCCTTAGACATAAGATAGCCTAGACCTAGGATTGGTTATGTTGTTATCTTAGGTACATTTTAGTACATATATGTGCTGCTCTAGGCCTAGGGAGTTTAGGCTGGTCTTCTTTCTCTTGCCCCGTGTTGGTTTTGGCTCCAGCAGTCTGTGTTTGTACGTTCTGTCAGCAGATGTTCTACATACATTTTGTGATGACAAGTTGTCAATAACACCCTCTTCCCCACCCCCTTCCCCCCCACACATACAACCCCCTCGCTCACACACACACATAAACCCCTTTCACACACACACACACCCATCCAAACCAAAAGACACACACACACCCACACCAACACACACACACACACACACACACACACACACAACACACACATACACACACACACACACACACACATACACACACACACACACACACACACACACACACACACACACACACACACACACACACACACACACACACACACACACACACACACACACACACACACACACACACATCTCCCAGAAGTGTGTGTGTGTGTGATGTAAATGATCTCCCTGAGGGAATAGACTCGTTTCTCTCAATGTTTGCTGATGATGCAAAAATTATGAGGAGGATTGAAACAGAGGATGATAGTAGGAGGCTACAAGATGACCTAGACAGACTGAGTGAATGATCCAACAAATGGCTATTAAAGTTCAACCCGAGTAAATGCAAAGTAATGAAACTAGGCGGTGGAAACAGGAGGCCAGACATATGATACAGAATAGAAGATGAAGTACTGAATGAAACGGACAGAGAGAAAGATCTAGGAGTTGATATATCACACCAAACCTGTCTCCTGAAGCCCACATAAAAAGAATAACGTCTGCGGCATATGTGAGGCTGGCTAACATCAGAACAGCGTTCAGGAACCTGTGTAAGGAATCATTCAGAATCTTGTACACCACATATGTAAGACCAATCCTGGAGTATGCGGCCCCAGCATGGAGCCCGTATCTTGTCAAGCACAAGACGAAGCTGGAATAAGTTCAAAGGTATGTCATTAGACTAGTCCCAGAACTAAGAGGCATGAGTTACGAGGAAAGGCTGCGGGAAATGCACCTTACAACAATGCAAGACAGAGGAGTAAGGGGAGACATGATCACTACCTACAAAATCCACAGGGGAATCGACCGGGCAGACAAGGATAAACTATTCAACACTGGTGGTACGCGAACAAAGGGACACAGGTGGAAACTGAGTACCCATATGAGCCAAAGTGACGTTAGAAAGAACCTTTTCAGTGTCAGAGTAGTTTACAGAGCCCAGTAGGCTCAGGAATCTGTACACCAGTTGATTGACAGTTCTATGCCCTTGTTATCTAGCAGTAAATATAAAGCCGAGCAGACCATGCTCTGCTTTATACTTACTTTATTTATATTTATCCCCCCCCCCTATCCCTGGGGGATAGTCAGCTGTCACGGGTTGCTTCCTGGGGTGTGTGTGTGTGGTGTGGGGGAAAAAAGGTAGTAGTAGAAACAGTTGATTCACAGTTGAGAGGCGGGCCGAAAGAGTAGAGGTCAACCTGTTGGACGCCAGTTGGGCGCCATGGCCATACACATGGGGTGACCCAATACCCTCTTATGATGGCTGGCACTAAGCTAAACAACTTAATTGGTATCAACAACGTTGTCAGCAGATTTGAATGTAGCAAGCCCCGAGCCTGCAGCCCTCAGACCTTCAGAGACAGCCCTGGGCAACGGACCTCACACACTCTAGCTAGCTCCTGGCCCGGTGTAGAAGATATATATATTTTTATAATAAAGCAAGGAAAAGCAGTGGACGTTTGGTACTCCAATTCCTGCCCACAACCTAATCATTCTACAACAACATCAACCGATGTTACACTGGTGGCAGCTTACTGGGATTCACCCCTGTACTCCAGCAGCACAGCAGC
Source organism: Procambarus clarkii (assembly GCF_040958095.1). NCBI lineage: Eukaryota > Metazoa > Arthropoda > Malacostraca > Decapoda > Cambaridae > Procambarus > Procambarus clarkii. The sequence continues at coordinate 55,571,655 of NC_091150.1, read as the reverse complement.
GCACAGCAACACAGCAGTTCACAGCAGCACAGCAACTCACAGCAGCACAGAAGCACAGCAACACAGCAGCACACAGCAACACATCAGCACAGCAGCGCACAGCAGCCAGCATCACAACAGTTCAGCGTGCGCCCGTGCCTGACTCACGCAGCGTGCCCCTGTGCCTCACTCCTGCCAGACTGGTACATCAACTTGTTATTCCTGCGTCGATAGTTCCTACCGTGTTAAAACTTGTTCATGACGCCCCACACAGTGAACATCCTGGCAAGGACCGCACCATCAAACAGGCTCGTCTTACGTACTACTGGCCCAAGATGGCCAAACAGATTGAACGTCACGTAGATCAATGTCTAACCTGCCTAGCTCACAGAGGCCATGTTGCTGGCCCGAACCCGATTCAGACTTACCCTGCAACTAATGCTCCTTGGGACCGTGTTTCTATGGATTTGTTAACAAATTTTGCTGAAACTTTCAGAGGAAATAAACATCTCCTAGTTATGGTAGATAACTTCTCTAGATACTGTGAACTGGTTCCAATTCCAAACAAGACTGCAGAAACTATAGCTAGTGCCTTTCATGATCTAATAATAAGCAGGTATGATCCACCCAGAGTTATACTCTCTGACAACGGCCCGGAATTCAACAATTCTGTTCTGGAACAACTGGCTACATTGTACAACATCAAAAAGTGTAATATAATGCCTTATCAACCGGCTAGCAATGGCCTTGCTGAAAGAACTAACAAGAAGGTCCTTGACGCACTCAGAGTGACAGTCAATCGGGACAGTCACAAATGGGATGAACTTATGCCAATCGTCCAATGTTCTATAAACTGTCAACTCCTCCATAGGAGACACACCTCACTTTGTGCTATTTGGGACAGACATGAGATTTCCTAATGCCATCATCTCCTCGCCGCCCGCGCCACTCTACAACTATGACGACTATGTTAAGGTAAAACGGAGAGACACTCAACTGGTGTTCCAGAGGGTCAAGGAACATCTCTCTAAAGCTACTGACGATTTCACGCGGTTACAAAACGCTCATGCTAAACCTACGAGAATAGGACCTGGGTCTTTAGTAATGATCCTCAACCAGCGACGAGTTGGTCCCATGTACAAACTGACAGAGAAGTTTCTTGGTCCCTACAGAGTTCGTGAGTATATCACAGGCAATAAGTACAAGCTGGAAAACCTAGCCACTGGAGAACAAGTACATGAGCATCTCAACCACATGAAATTAGCCCGTCTGACTGTTGACAATGACACTCCGACTCCTGTCCCTGACAACGTACCATGTGACGCTACCACTGTGACACCCACTTCGGTCTCAGACACGCCCAGCGATGCTACCCCACCACGTACTCACACATACAATCTTCGGTCCAGACCTGTTATTTCAACAGTACACCACCAACATTCTGATGATTCATCTTCGTGTGACTGTGGTGTTCCAGTATGTAAGGGACAATGGATGCGTTCTATCTGCTCCCCTCTCCCTACCTGTTCGTTCATGGCAGAGGAAGACTACGTTCGTGATGGACTTGCACCTGAGAATTCATAGTTTTTGGCTAGATTTAAGAGTGTTTGCAACAATCGTTTCGCACCCCTCGGTTCAATGTATATAGACCCTTCCACCTCAGGTATCTTTGTTCATAGTTCATTGATCTTGCCATGTCTCTATACACTATGTAGGTCCTCGTGTTCCTGCCACGTTCAAGCTCTCCATATTTTAGTGGAAATATCGCTTATTCTATGTATTGCCATGTAATATATTGTGCCTACATTAGTGTCTACCGTTTATAATCTACTTAACAAGTAACACTGTGGCTGAACATCATGAATTCCTACGCGCAACTTCTGGTCCACTGACTCTTCAACTACCACCTCTACCTGCAGCCGGACCTCCTGCCTCCAGTTGTGCAGACATTTAGCTAGTTAGTCATGATGCTCCATGGATAGCTTAGTTTGAGGATTATATTTAAGCAATGTACTCATTGTTCATGCATGTCCGAGATGGTGTTAGACGTCTCAAAAAATAAGATTGTTTGTTTACGGCCACTATAGGTAAATCACTGTATATAATGTTAGTTAGGTAAACTCCCAAGGGCTGTCAAATTTTTCAAGCAGATCGCCGAGGACGCCGATGATAGCGTGCCAAGCGGTGTTGGACGTCAGTTGGGCGCCATGGCCATACACATGGGGTGACCCAATACCCTCTTATGATGGCCGGCACTAAGCTAAACAACTTAATAGGTATCAGCAACGTTGTCAGCAGATTTGAATGTAGCCCTGCGCCCTGCAGCCCTCAGACCTTCAGAGACAGCCCTGGCAACGGACCTCACACACTCTAGCTAGCTCCTGGCCCAGTGTAGAAGATATATATACTTTTATAATAAACTAAGGAAAAGCAGTGGACGTTTGGTACTCCAATTACTGCCCACAACCTAATCATTCTACAACAACATCAACCGATGTTACAAACCCCCGCAAGCACAACTAGTTCAATACACACACACACACACACACACACACACACACACACACAACAACAACAGCAACAACAACAACAGTAAAAGAACAAGTTATGAAAATAAGAATAGGGGAAGAAGGATTCACTACAAACGACAAGGAAGTGTGTGAGGAACTGAATAAGAAAATCCAGGAGGTCTTCACCTTAGAGCAAGGAGAAATCCCAAAGATAAGAAAGGGAATGGCTAACCAGGATCCACAGGAAGAGTTTGAGATTACCAGTGGGGAAGTAAGGAAGTGTTTACTAGAGTTGGATGTGACAAAGGCTATAGGCCCAGATGGAATCTCCCCTTGGATACTAAAGGAATGTGCTGAAGAACTGCGCCTGCCACTCTCCATAGTGTACAACAAATCACTGGTAACAGGGGAACTGCTAGAAATTTGGAACGCAGCTAACGTAGTCCCGATGTACAAGAAAGGGGATAGACAGGAGGCACTGAACTACAGGCCAGTGTCCCTAACCTGCATACCATGCAAGCTGATGGAGAAGATTGTGAGAAGAAAGCTAGTGGATCATCTGGAGCGAAAGAACTTTGTAACACAGCATCAACATGGGGTTCAGGGATGGCAGATCCTTACAGGGGTACTTGAATTCTACGACCAGGCAACAAAAATCAGGCAAGAAAGAGAAGGGTGGGCAGACTGCATATTTTTGGATTGTCAGAAAGCCTTTGATATAGTACCACACAAGAGGCTAGTGAAAAAGCTGGAGATGCAGACTGGTGTGAAAGGGAAGGTACTCCATTGGATAAAGGAGTACCTAAGCAACAGGAGACAACGAGTCAGTGTGAGGGGTGAGGTCTCAGATTGGCGAGACGTTACGAGTGGAGTCCCGCAGGGGTCAGTCCTTGGACCTATACTGTTTCTGATATATGTAAATGATCTCCCAGAGGGTATAGAATCGTTTCTCTCAATGTTTGCTGATGATGCAAAAATTATGAGGAGGATTGAAACAGAGGATGATAGTAGGAGGCTACAAGATGACCTAGACAGACTGAGTGAATCGTCCAACAAATTGCTGGTGAAGTTCAACCCGAGTAAATGCAAAGTAATGAAACTAGGCAGTTGAAACAGGAGGCCGGACACAGGATACAGAATAGGAGATGAAGTACTTAATGAAACGGACAGAGAGAAAGATCTAGGAGTTGATATCACACCAAACCTGTTTCCTAAAGCCCACATAAAAAGAATAACGTCTGCGGCATATGCGAGGCTGGCTAACATCAGAACAGCGTTCAGTAACCTGTGTAAGGAATCATTCAGAATTTTGTACACCACATATGTAAGACCAATCCTGGAGTATGCGGCCCCAGCATGGAGCCCGTACCTTGTCAAGCACAAGACGAAGCTGGAAAAAGTCCAAAGGTATGCCACTAGACTAGTTCCAGAACTAAAAGGCATGAGTTACGAGGAAAGGCTGCGGGAAATGCACCTTACGACCCTGGAGGACAGAAGAGTAAGGGGAGACATGATCACAATCTACATAATCCTCAGGAGAATCGACCAGGTAAACAAGGATAAACTATTCAACACTGGTGGTACGCGAACAAGGGTACACAGGTGGAAACTGAGTACCCACATGAGCCACAGAGACGTTAGAAGGAACTTTTTCAGTGTCAGAGTAGTTAACGGATGGAATGCATTATGCAGTGATGTGGTGGAGGCTGACTCCATACACAGCTTCAAGTGTAGATATGATAGAGCCCAGTAGGCTCAGGAACCTGTACACCAGTTGATTGACAGTTGAGAGGCGGGACCAAAGAGCCAAAGCTCAACCCCCGCAAGGACAAATAGGTGAGTACAAATAGGTGAGTACACACACACACTCACCGTCACAGACACATATACACAAAGTCGTGAAATAACTATTACAAACCTCACACTATGGATTAGATCCCGTGGCCTAGAGCTCACCAGATTGACTCACTTTTCACGCAACCAACGAGAGAAAAAAAACAGGAATTTTCCAAATGCTACAAGACTCTGACAAGCATAGGCAAGTTGATCCCAGATTCTCGTCTGCTCTATCCAATTTCCTGGAGCCGTAGAGCTTATGGGTAAGAAAACACCTTCTGTTTCGTGAGATAATGGCAGTGTTTGTGTACCAGACTCGCTCTCTTTTTTAACGACTTAAGAATGCCAAATCAGTTCCATCCTCTTGCTCGCTTAGAGGCTTGGGGGACGGAGGGGGGGGGGAAGGTTGAACTGAGGATTGGGGATAGGGAAATGGAAGGGAGAAGGGATACAAGAATTGTTGTGGTTAGACGGGGGTGGAGAATTTAGTGAATGCACACGAGGAGTCACAATAACGTGACTGAAATATGTTTTGACAAACTAACTCACTTCGTAGCAATCTTGTTCACACTGTTCGTCCTGCTTCTAATGCTGCTGGTGTCTACTCTATTTCCTGCTCGTCTTGTCCTCTCCAATACTTTGGCGAAACTGGTCGTACACTTAATGACAGACTTAAAGAACACAAGAGAAGTGTTAAGTCTGCAGACACTAACAATGTTCTCTTCTGTCATGTTAGGGATTCTAATCATCCTATTGATTGGTCTTCCTCCAAAATAATCTTTCCTGTCTCTACATAGACGCCATCTTGTTGAATCAGCTCTAATACACAACCTACCCAACATGAACCTGAGTCCTGGCTTTGTTGCTGTTCACTCTTCCCTTTCACAGTATATACTCAAATGCACTAAACTTTCTAACAAACGTGACCTAACATAAACTTACTCTTCCATTTATCTTCCTTTCTCTTTCCTTCTTTCTTTTTCTTTTCCTTGTTTTCTCTTACGATCCCTTGCTGCTTATTCCTATTACTATCCCCTTCTTATTCCTATTACTATCCCCTTCTTATTCCTATTACTATCCCCCTTCTTATTGGGTGGTTATAAATAAGATCTGCCACGTATGAGCCAATAGGCCTTCTGCAGTTACCTTTGTTCGTATGTTCTTATGTTCTTATTCCTATTACTATCCCCTTTTATTACACCTTATCTTCCGTAAATTTTGTCTTGCTTTTTCTTTCTCTTAAGATTTTCTTCTCTTCACCTCTCTCTCTTTCCCATTTATTGTCTTCGCCTAATTCCTTCATCTTTGCGGGCTATTCATGCCCGTGCCACCTCTTGGGTGACTTAATCTTTATCAATCAATCTTCCCTCATCACAATCGACTTGATAACGGTCCAGGACGGATCGAAACGTCGCCGTCTCTTCACTTTCTAGTGTGTGGTCTGGTCAACAGTTTGTGATTTGTGAGGGTAGGCTCGGTGGGATGGGGTTGGTCTAGGGGTTGGAATGGCAGGTGTGAGGTAATAATTGGCTTGTGTGGTAGAGTAGTGAGTGAGGGGGAGGAGGAGGAGGAGGAGGATGGATGTATTGATAATCTTGAACATCTGTGATTCTTAAACTTCAACATCTGTGTCATGTGTCATGTAAGCCGAAATAATTAAATGAACAAATGAAGTATAATAAACATATATATAAAAATATATGGAGAAAACTAAATAAAACAAAGACAGTTAAGTAAATAAATAAAATATTTAATTATATTTGCGGAGTGACGGATCATATAGTTTACTTCTTGTAATTGTTAGATTTTTTTAATATACATGTTGTAATTACTTTATTTGTCTATGTGTTGGGGATTGTTTTAGTTATTAGTTTACTTGTTGTAATTGTCTTAAGTATTAGTATACTTTTTGTAATGTTTTGCCTATTAGTATACTCTCGTGATTGTCTTGACTATTAGCTTACTTATAATTGTTGTTATTATTACTTTATATTGCTGTAATTGTCCTGATAATTGACTCTCTTACGTTACTATGAGGGTCTAGCATCTCCTCACAGCGCTCCCTCACAGGTCGCCTTCTCGCCCAACTTTTGGTTTCAAGGGTTGTTATAGCCGGGGCTTTGTAGAGATAAGCTCCCACAGCCTATATAGTCCCCCTGTTGTCGTGCGTCTCAAATAGCCTCTGACAACCAAGTCCCGCTCCTGGCCTGCACGTGTGGCTTAGTCTCTAGGCCTGGTGAAACTGCTGCTACCAGCAGGAGAAGGGGCGAAGGTGGGTCTCTGGCGCCTTAAAACCAGTTGTTTCGGGCAGATGGGGCTCGTTAGCCTGGGAAGGCAGCTCATCTAGGGGAAAGAAAACCCCGAATTCAAACCTCTGTTGTCTTGCGGCTAAACCCACTCATGGGAAAGACTTCGGGAGTCAACCCTGAGGAAAAATCCTAAGTCGGAGTCCTTAAGGCAGTTTGCAGCTGTTTACACCTACATTCTGGCAACTCCTGCGACGACACTGGCGCCAAGCGTATCGGCGCCTGCCCTTCCCTTGGATCACATCGGTGGCGTGGAGAGGGTGGATCTGCTTCATTGGCAACAGCTGGTCCTCCGTAATTACTGCCCAGGCCTGTGCCCTGGAGAGGACACTCCAGTATCGCCTTGGCGATGGCTCAACACGGGAAGCGACAGTTACCGGTGATAAGCCTACCACTCAATTAGCATAGAGTGAGGAGCCAGGGCTTGCTTCCGTCGATGGGAGAAATCATCCGATTTCAGAGGACAGCTACCGCTAGCCTCAAGCTGGGCAGCCACCAGCCAATAAGGTGCTGTTCCACCATGGTCCGCCTGCTCCACTGGGTGCTTGGGGCTTAGGCCACAATCCAATTAGCGGATCATCAACCATGCACCAGGCAAAAGAAAACAAACACAGAGCCACCCAGCTCTCAAACTGGGCACATGGAATGTAAGGACCATGACACCAGGTCTCTCGGAAGATCTACTGGAAGTGAACGACGCCCGCAAGACAGCTGTGATCAACAATGAACTACGCAGGCTCCAGATGGACATAGTCGCCCTGCAGGAGACATGTCAGCCCGCGACCGGCAGCATACGGGAGAAGGACTTTACCTTCTTCTGGCAGGGCAAACCTCCAGAAAAGGTATGGGAGCATGGCGTTGGCATTGCCATCAGGAACAGGTTGTTAGGGTCCATAGTACCGCCCACGGAGGGGTCTGTGAGGATCATCAAACTTCAGCTTCACAGAGCAGCAGGAATGGTCAGCCTCATCAACATCTATGCACCAACACTGACCTCCTCGTCTGAAGTGAAGGATGATTTCATTGATGACCTCGGCCTAACTCTCAGAGACATACCTCAACAAGAGCCAGTCTTCCTCCTGGGGAGACTTTAATGCAAGAGTTGGTTCTGACCACAGCTCTTGGCCTTCCTGCCTGGGCCAGTTTGGATTTGGGAAGATGAATGAGTGTGGGCAGCACCTCCTGGAGTTCTGCTGCCATCATGACCTCTGCATCACCAATTCCTTCTTCGACACCAAACCTCAGCATAAAGTTCCCAGGAGACACCTCAGGTCTAAGCATTGGCACCAACTCGACCTGGTGCTTACAGCGTACCAATCTGAGAAACGTCAAACTGATATGCAGCTTCCAGAGCACAGATTGTGACACCGACCACTCTCCCTTCGTTTGCAATGTAAAGTTCCAGCCTCGCAAAATCCACAGAGCAAAGAAGGAGGGAAAACCACGCATTAACGTAAACAAAACCCATAACCTTCACAAGGTGGAGGAATTCACTGCTGAGCTGGTAAATGCTCTTCCTTTACCACCCTACGATAGCGCAAGTGAGAGGTGGTCACATCTCAGGGGCACTATTTTCAACACTGCCATGTCCACCTTCGGTAAGAGGCAGAACAAGTCAGCAGATTGGTTCGAGGCCAGTGCAGAGGAACTGTTACCCCTCGTAGAGGAAAAGAGACAAGCTCTGTCATCCTACAAGAACCTGCCCTCAGAGAGGAACCTACAGGCCCTCCATACTGCTCGCAGTAGAGTTCAACAAACTGCGAGGCGCTGTGCTCACGATTACTGGCTTCGACTCTGTTCCAGCATCCAGACTGCGGCCACTGTCAGCAACATAAGAGGCATGTACGAAGGAATCAAACAGGCAACAGGCCCTACACAAAACAGGACGGCTCCTCTAAAGTCAGCCACTGGAGAGATCATTAAAGACCGTGATCAACAGATGAATCTCTGGGTGGAACATTACTCCGAACTCTACTCAAGAGAGAACTTGGTCAGCGTAGAAGCCTTGGATGCAATCGAGTGCCTGCCCATCATGGTAGAACTTGATCTTGAACCGACTGTGGAAGAAGTTGAGAAAGCAGTAGATTCACTTTCCTCAAGGAAGGCCCCAGGAGATGACGGGATTCCGCCTGAAGTTTTCAAGTGCGCCCGTGGAACACTTAAAACTGAGCTTCATGAACTTCTGTGTCAGTGCTGGAGGGAGGGCTCGGTGCCACATGACATGAGAGATGCAAACATCATCACTCTACAAAAATAAAGATGACAGAAGCGATGTCAAAAACTATCGCGGCATCTCCCTCCTCAGCGTCGTCGGCAAACTCTTCGCCAGGGTCGTCTTGGTCAGGCTTCAGATTCTTGCCGAAAGAGTGTACCCCGAGTCACAGTGTGGTTTCCGAGCAGAGAGGTCGACCACTGACATGGTGTTCTCCCTGAGACAGCTTCAAGAAAAGTGCAGGGAGCAGAGAAAAGGCTTGTACATCGCCTTCATTGACCTTACAAAGGCCTTCGACCTCGTGAGTAGGGACGGACTCTTCACGATCTTGGGCAAAATTGGCTGTCCACCCACTCTACTCAGCATAATTCAATCGTTCCACAAGGACATGAAGGGAACAGTCGTGTACGACGGCTCAACTTCTGAACCATTCAACATCAACAGTGGTGTTAAACAGGCGTGTGTTCTTGCTCCAACCCTGTTCGGCATCTTCTTTGCGATCCTCGTCAAGCATGCCTTTGGAACAACCACAGAGGGCATCTATCTCAGTACAAGATCTGATGGAAAGCTCTATAATCTATCCAGACTCCGAGCAAAGACAAAAGTACAGATGCGAATCCTCAGGGAGTTCCTCTTCGCCAACGACACAGCGATCACCACACACACACAGCAGAAGGCCTGCAACAGCTACTCAACCACTTTGCCGTAGCCTGTTCCGCATTCGGCCTGACAATCAGCCTGAAGAAGATACAGGTGATGGGACAAGACGTCAATGAGCTACCGTGTATAAACATAGCAGAATATGTGCTGGAGGCGGTTCACGAGTTTGTGTACCTGGGCTCCATAATCTCACATCCTTTCCTTAGACACTGAGCTCAACAGGCGTATCGGGAAGGCCGCAACAACACTGGCCAGGCTCACAGAGCGCGTTTGGGAAAATGCCGAACTGACAGTACACACCAAGGCACAAGTCTACATGGCATGTGTGGTGAGAACACTTCTCTATGGCTCGGAATCCTGGACCCTGCGCTCTCGCCAGGAGAGACGTCTCAATACCTCTCACATGCGGAACCTGAGACGCATCCTTGACATAACGTGGAAAGACCACGTTACCAACAACACTGTACTTCAGAGAACAGGAGTCCCTTCAATGTTCACTCTCCTGGAGCAGAGACGCATGCGATGGCTGGGATATGTCACACGCATGGTCGATGGCCGCATACCGAAGCACCTCTTGTATGGAGAACTGGCATCAGGAAGGAGACCCCCTGGAAGACCTCAGCTGCGTTTCAAAGATGCCTGCAAACGCGACCTCAAGCAGATGAACATGGACATCAATACTTTGGAGGCAGCAGCTGCGGACAGATCTGCCTGGAGATGTAAAGTGCAGAAGGGACTCCAGCAATTCGAAGATGATCTGAAGAGGCAGGCGGAGGATATTAGGCCTCTTCCCTATTAGGAAGAGGTCTCGACCACTGTCAGACTCACCCGCTTCGGCGTTTATCTGCGCTCGCTGCAGTCGGAACTGTCATTCTCGGGTTGGCCTTCACAGCCACAGCAGGCGCTGCATCCAACTAGACTACAACAACTAGACACCCAGGGCACAACTCCATAACATCACGGGATTGACGCATGCCTACTACTAATTGTCTTCATTGTGTTATTGTTTTGACAATAAGTTTACATGTTGAAATTGTCTTGGCGATTAGTGTACATGTAATTGTCTTGACTATTAGTTTACATGTTGTAATTGTCTTGACTATTAGTTTACATGTTGTAATTGTCTTGACTATTTCTAACGTTACTTGATGCAAAACATTTGCTGTTGTGTAGCTCATCTTTCGCTCTTCTTCTTCACAATTTACCTTACTCCCTTCCTTATTCTTATCCTTCACGTCAGCAACTCTCCCTTGCTTTACTTCACCTTGTTTTCTAAAATTATCTTATTTCCCTTATTTATTGGTCGCTTCCTGACTTTCCTTTCTCCAAGTTCCTCCCCTTTCTAATATTTTCTTCTTACTCTTCTTTGTCCATTTTCCTTCTTCCACTTTTTCCTTCTCCCATGTCTAATCCCCTTACCCCTTTCTCCTACTTCATTCTCAATTCTCATTCTCTTTACCCCTACCACTTTCTTCCTCCCTCTTCTGGCCATCACCTTGCGCCTGGCCTCACCTGCCTCTGGTCGCCCCTGCCACCCGAGACATTATGGCCACATCCCCACAAATACTCAGCCACACCAACAACATAATTTCCATATATATTAAGTCTCTCCTGGGAGTAAATGCTTCAATTTCCGTAGCCATTTCACGTGCTATTAGCCGAACTAGCAGGCTTTGTTTGTGGGTGCTAGTTGGCTTTGTTTGTAGGTGCTAGTTGGCTTTGTTTGTGGGTGCTAGTTGGCTTTGTTTGTAGGTGCTAGTTGGCTTTGTTTGTAGGTGCTAGTTGGCTTTGTTTGTGGGTGCTAGTTGGCTTTGTTTGTAGGTGCTAGTTGGCTTTGTTTGTGGGTGCTAGTTGGCTTTGTTTGTGGGTGCTAGTTGGCTTTGTTTGTGGGTGCTAGTTGGCTTTGTTTGTAGGTGCTAGTTGGCTTTGTTTGTAGGTGCTAGTTGGCTTTGTTTGTAGGTGCTAGTTGGCTTTGTTTGTAGGTGCTAGTTGGCTTTGTTTGTGGGTGCTAGTTGGCTTTGTTTGTAGGTGCTAGTTGGCTTTGTTTGTAGGTGCTAGTTGGCTTTGTTTGTAGGTGCTAGTTGGCTTTGTTTGTAGGTGCTAGTTGGCTTTGTTTGTAGGTGCTAGTTGGCTTTGTTTGTAGGTGCTAGTTGGCTTTGTTTGTAGGTGCTAGTTGGCTTTGTTTGTGGGTGCTAGTTGGCTTTGTTTGTAGGTGCTAGTTGGCTTTGTTTGTAGGTGCTAGTTGGCTTTGTTTGTGGGTGCTAGTTGGCTTTGTTTGTAGGTGCTAGTTGGCTTTGTTTGTGGGTGCTAGTTGGCTTTGTTTGTAGGTGCTAGTTGGCTTTGTTTGTAGGTGCTAGTTGGCTTTGTTTGTGGGTGCTAGTTGGCTTTGTTTGTAGGTGCTAGTTGGCTTTGTTTGTAGGTGCTAGTTGGCTTTGTTTGTAGGTGCTAGTTGGCTTTGTTTGTAGGTGCTAGTTGGCTTTGTTTGTAGGTGCTAGTTGGCTTTGTTTGTAGGTGCTAGTTGGCTTTGTTTGTAGGTGCTAGTTGGCTTTGTTTGTAGGTGCTAGTTGGCATTGTTTATAGGTGCTAGTTGGCTTTGTTTGTGGGTGCTAGTTGGCTTTGTTTGTAGGTGCTAGTTGGCTTTGTTTGTAGGTGCTAGTTAGCTTTGTTTGTAGGTGCTAGTTGGCTTTGTTTGTAGGTGCTAGTTGGCTTTGTTTGTAGGTGCTAGTTGGCTTTGTTTGTAGGTGCTAGTTGGCATTGTTTATAGCTGCTAGTTGGCTTTGTTTGTAGGTGCTAGTTGGCATTGTTTGTAGGTGCTAGTTGGCTTTGTTTGTAGGGGCTAGTTGGCTTTGTTTGTAGGTGCTAGATGGCTTTGTTTGTAGGTGCTAGTTGGCTTTGTTTGTAGGTGCTAGTTGGCTTTGTTTGTAGGTGCTAGTTGGCTTTGTTTGTAGGTGCTAGTTGGCATTGTTTATAGGTGCTAGTTGGCTTTGTTTGTGGGTGCTAGTTGGCTTTGTTTGTAGGTGCTAGTTGGCTTTGTTTGTAGGTGCTAGTTAGCTTTGTTTGTAGGTGCTAGTTGGCTTTGTTTGTAGGTGCTAGTTGGCTTTGTTTGTAGGTGCTAGTTGGCTTTGTTTGTAGGTGCTAGTTGGCATTGTTTGTAGGTGCTAGTTGTCTTTGTTTGTAGGGGCTAGTTGGCTTTGTTTGTAGGTGCTAGATGGCTTTGTTTGTAGGTGCTAGTTGGCTTTGTTTGTAGGTGCTAGTTGGCTTTGTTTGTAGGTGCTAGTTGGCTTTGTTTGTAGGTGCTAGTTGGCTTTGTTTGTGGGTGCTAGTTGGCTTTGTTTGTAGGTACTAGTTGGCTTTGTTTGTAGGTGCTAGTTGGCTTTGTTTGTAGGTGCTAGATGGCTTTGTTTGTAGGTGCTAGTTGGCTTTGTTTGTAGGTGCTAGTTGGCTTTGTTTGTAGGTGCTAGTTGGCTTTGTTTGTAGGTGCTAGTGTGCTTTGTTTGTGGGTGCTAGTTGGCTTTGTTTGTAGGTGCTAGTTGGCTTTGTTTGTAGGTGCTAGTTGGCTTTGTTTGTAGGTGCTAGTTGGCTTTGTTTGTAGGTGCTAGTTGGCTTTGCTTGTAGGTGCTATTTGGCTTTGTTTGTAGGTGCTAGTTGGCTTTGTTTGTAGGTGCTAGTTGGCTTTGTTTGTAGGTGCTAGTTGGCTTTGTTCGTAGGTGCTAGCTGGCTTTGTTTGTAGGTGCTAGTTGGCTTTGTTCGTAGGTGCTAGCTGGCTTTGTTTGTAGGTGCTAGTTGGCTTTGTTTGTAGGTGCTAGTTGGCTTTGTTTGTAGGTGCTAGTTGGCTTTGTTTGTAGGTGCTAGTTGGCATTGTTTGTAGGTGCTAGTTGGCTTTGTTTGTAGATGCTAGATGCCTTTGTTTGTAGGTGCTAGTTGGCTTTGTTAAGGTGCTAGTTGGGTTTGTTTGTAGGTGCTAGTTGGCTTTGTTTTTAGTTGCTAGTTGGCATTGTTTGTAGGTGCTAGTTGGCTTTGTTTGTAGGTGCTAGATGCCTTTGTTTGTAGGTGCTAGTTGGCTTTGTTTGTAGGTGCTAGTTGGCTTTGTTTGTAGGTGCTAGTTGGCATTGTTTGTAGGTGCTAGTTGGCTTTGTTTGTAGGTGCTAGATGCCTTTGTTTGTAGGTGCTAGTTGGCTTTGTTTAGGTGCTAGTTGGCTTTGTTTGTAGGTGCTAGTTGGCTTTGTTTTAGGTGCTAGTTGGCTTTGTTTGTAGGTGCTAGATGGCTATGTTTGTAGGTGCTAGTTGGCTTTGTTTGTAGGTGCTAGTTGGCTTTGTTTGTAGGTGCTAGATGCCTTTGTTTGTAGGTGCTAGTTGGCTTTGTTTGTAGGTGCTAGTTGGCTTTGTTTTAGGTGCTAGTTGGCTTTGTTTGTAGGTGCTAGTTGGCTTTGTTTGTAGGTGCTAGTTGGCTTTGTTTGTAGGTGCTAGTTGGCTTTGTTTGTAGGTGCTAGTTGGCTTTGTTTGTAGGTGCTAGTTGGCTTTGTTTGTAGGTGCTAGTTGGCTTTGTTTTAGGTGCTAGTTGGCTTTGTTTGTAGGTGCTAGTTGGCTTTGTTTGTAGGTGCTAGTTGGCTTTGTTTGTAGGTGCTAGATGGCTTTGTTTGTAGGTGCTAGTTGGCTTTGTTTTAGGTGCTAGTTGGCTTTGTTTGTAGGTGCTAGTTGGCTTTGTTTGTAGGTGCTAGATGGCTTTGTTTGTAGGTGCTAGTTGGCTTTGTTTTAGGTGCTAGTTGGCTTTGTTTGTAGGTGCTAGTTGGCTTTGTTTGTAGGTGCTAGATGGCTTTGTTTGTAGGTGCTAGTTGGCTTTGTTTGTAGGTGCTAGTTGGCTTTGTTTGTAGGTGCTAGATGGCTTTGTTTGTAGGTGCTAGTTGGCTTTGTTTGTAGGTGCTAGTTGGCTTTGTTTGTAGGTGCTAGATGCCTTTGTTTGTAGGTGCTAGTTGGCTTTGTTTGTAGGTGCTAGATGCCTTTGTTTGTAGGTGCTAGTTGGCTTTGTTTGTAGGTGCTAGTTGGCTTTGTTTTAGGTGCTAGTTGGCTTTGTTTGTAGGTGCTAGTTGGCTTTGTTTGTAGGTGCTAGTTGGCTTTGTTTGTAGGTGCTAGTTGGCTTTGTTTGTAGGTGCTAGTTGGCTTTGTTTGTAGGTGCTAGTTGGCTTTGTTTGTAGGTGCTAGATGCCTTTGTTTGTAGGTGCTAGTTGGCTTTGTTTGTAGGTGCTAGTTGGCTTTGTTTGTAGGTGCTAGTTGGCTTTGTTTGTAGGTGCTAGATGCCTTTGTTTGTAGGTGCTAGTTGGCTTTGTTTGTAGGTGCTAGTTGGCTTTGTTTTAGGTGCTAGTTGGCTTTGTTTGTAGGTGCTAGTTGGCTTTGTTTGTAGGTGCTAGTTGGCTTTGTTTGTAGGTGCTAGTTGGCTTTGTTTGTAGGTGCTAGTTGGCTTTGTTTGTAGGTGCTAGTTGGCTTTGTTTGTAGGGGCTAGTTGGCTTTGTTTGTAGGTGCTAGATGGCTTTGTTTGTAGGTGCTAGTTGGCATTGTTTGTAGGTGCTAGTTGGCATTGTTTGTAGGTGCTAGTTGGCATTGTTTGTAGGTGCTAGTTGGCATTGTTTGTAGGTGCTAGTTGGCATTGTTTGTAGGTGCTAGTTGGCTTTGTTTGTAGGTGCTAGTTGGCATTGTTTGTAGGTGCTAGTTGGCATTGTTTGTAGGTGCTAGTTGGCATTGTTTGTAGGTGCTAGTTGGCTTTGTTTGTAGGTGCTAGTTGGCATTGTTTGTAGGTGCTAGTTGGCTTTGTTTGTAGGTGCTAGTTGGCTTTGTTTGTAGGTGCTAGTTGGCTTTGTTTGTAGGTGCTAGTTGGCATTGTTTGTAGGTGCTAGTTGGCTTTGTTTTAATTACAATGTAGAATTATTTAGACTATTAGCGAGCAATCTTTCACGCAGCAATGACAAGACGACTGGTGAGTGTTGGAAGAGGAGGAGGAGGAGGAGGAGGAGGAGGAGGAGGAGAGTGTTAGAGGAAAAGGAGGATAGTATTGGAGGAGGAGGAGGAGAGTGTTAGAGGAGGAGGAGGAGAGTATTGGAGGGGGAGGAGGAGAGTGTTGGAGGGGGAGGAGGAGAGGTGTTAGAGGAGGAGGAGAAGAGTGTTGGAGGGGGAGGAGGAGAGTGTTGGAGGGGGAGGAGAGTGTTGGAGGGGGAGGAGAAGAGTGTTGGAGGGGGAAGAGAACAGTGTTGGAGGAGGAGGAGAGTGTTGGAAGGGAAGGTGGAGAGTGTTGGAGGTGGAGGAGTAGAGTGATGGAGGGGGAGGAGAGTGTTGGAGGGGGAGGAGAAGAGTGTTGGAGGGGGAGGAGAACAGTGTTGGAGGAGGAGGAGAGTGTTAGAGGGGGAGGAGAGTGTTGGAGGGGGAGGAGAACAGTGTTGGAGGGGGAGGAGGAGAGTATTGGAGGGGAGGAGGAGATTGTTGGAGGGGGAGGAGAAGAGTGTTGGAGGGGGAGGAGAGTGTTGGAGGTGTGAGGAGAGTGATAGAGGGGGAGGAGAGTGTTGGAGGTGTGAGGAGAGTGTTGGAGGGGGGAGGAGAGTGTTGGAGGAGGGGAGGAGAGTGTTGGAGGAGGGGAGGAGAGTGTTGGAGGGGGAGGAGAAGAGTGTTGGAGGAGGATGAAAGTGTTGGAGGGGGAGGAGAGTGATAGAGGGGGAGGAGAGTGTTGGAGGTGTGAGGAGAGTGTTGGAGGGGAAAGAGAAGAGTGTTGGAGGGGGAGGAGAGTGTTGGAGGGGGAAGAAAAGAGTGTTGGAGGAGGAGGAGAGTGTTGGAGGTGGAGGAGAGTGTTGGAGGGGGAGGAGGAGAGTGTTGGAGAGGAAGGAGAGTGTTGGAGGGGGAGAAGAGTGTTGGAGGAGGAGGAGAGTGTTGGAGGGGGAAGAGAAGAGTGTTGGAGGGGGAGGAGAGTGTTGGAGGGGGAGGAAAAGAGTGTTGGAGGAGGAGGAGAGTGTTGGAGGGGGAGGAGAAGAGTGTTGGAGGAGGAGAAGAGTGTTGGAGGGGAGGAGGAGAATGTTGGAGGAGGAGAAGAGTGTTGGAGGAGGAGAAGAGTGTTGTAGGGGGAGGAGAGTGTTGGAGGAGAAGGAGAGTGTTGGAGGAGGGAGGAGAGTGTTGGAGGGGGAGTAGAGTGTTGGACGGGGAGGAGAGTTTTGGAGGAGAATGAGAGTGTTGGAGGGGGAGGAGAGTGTTGGAGGGGGAGGAGAGTGTTGAAGGAGAAGGAGAGTGTTGGAGGGGGAGGAGAGTGTTGGAGGGGGAGGAGAGTGTTGGAGGAGGAGAAGAGTGTTGGAGGAGGAGAAGAGTGTTGGAGGGGTAGGAGAGTGTTGGAGGAGAAGGAAAGTGTTGGAGGAGGGAGGAGAGTGTTGGAGGGGGAGTAGGGTGTTGGAGGGGGAGGAGGAGAGTGTTGGAGGGGCAGGAGGAGAGTGTTGTAGGAGAAGGAGAGTGTTGGAGGGGTAGGAGAGTGTTGGAGAGGGAGGAGAATGTTGGAGGAGAAGGAGAGTCTTGGAGGAGAAGGAGAGTGTTGGAGGGGGAGGAGAAGAGTGTTGGAGGGGGAGGAGAGTGTTGGAGGAGACGGAGAGTGTTGGAGGGGTAGGAGAGTGTTGGAGGCGGAGGAGAAGAGGGTTGGAGTGGGAGGAGAGTGTTGGAGGAGAAGGAGAGTGTTGGACGGGTAGGAGAGTGTTGGAGGGGGAGGAGAGTGTTGTAGGAGAAGAAGAGTGTTGGAGGAGAAGGAGAGTGTTGGAGGGGGAGGAGAGTGTTGGAGGGGGAGGAGAGTGTTGGAGGAGGAGAAGAGTGTTGGAGGAAGAGAAGAGTGTTGGAGGGGGAGGAGAGTGTTGGAGGAGAAGGAGAGTGTTGGAGGGGGAGGAGAGTGTTGGAGGGGGACGAGAGTGTTGGAGGAGAAGAGTGTTGGAGGAGTAGAAGAGTGCTGGAGGGGGAGGAGAGTGTTGGAGGAGAAGGAGAGTGTTGGAGGAGGGAGGAGAGTGTTGGAGGAAGAGTAGAGTGTTGGAGGGGGAGGAGGAGAGTGTTGGAGGGTCAGGAGGAGAGTGTTGGAGGAGAAGGAGAGTGTTGCAGGGGTAGGAGAGTTTTGGAGGGGGAGGAGAGTGTTGGAGGAGAAGGAGAGTGTTGGAGGAGAAAGAGAGTGTTGGAGGGGGAGGAGAGCGTTGGAGGGGGAGGAGAGTGTTGGAGGGGGAGGAGAGTGTTGGAGGGGGAGGAGAAGAGTGTTGGAGGGGGAGGAGAGTGTTGGAGGGGGAGGAGAGTGTTGGAGGGGGAGGAGAGTGTTGGTGGAGGAGAGTGTTGGAGAGGGAGGAGGAGAGTGTTGGAGGGGGAGGAGAGTGTTGGAGGGGGAGGAGGAGAGTGTTGGAGGGGGAGGAGGAGAGTGTTGGATGGGGAGGAGAGTGTTGGAGGGGGAGGAGAGTGTTGGAGGGGAAGGAGGAGAGTGTTGGAGGGGGAGGAGGAGAGTGTTGGAGTGGGAGGAGAGTGTTGGAGGGGGGAGGAGAAGAGTGTTGGAGAAGGAGGAGAGTGTTGGAGGGGCAGGAGAGTGTTGGAGGGGGAGGAGAGTGTTGAAGGGGGAGGAGGAGAGTGTTGGAGGGGGAGGAGGAGAGTGTTGGAGGGGGAGGAGAGTGTTGGAGGAGAAGGAGAGTGTCGGAGGGGGAGGAGAGTGTTGGAGGGGGAGGAGAGTGTTGGAGGAAGAGAAGAGTGTTGGAGGAGGAGAAGAGTGTTGGAGGGGAGGAGAGTGTTGGAGGAGAAGGAGAGTGTTGGAGGAGGGAGGAGAGTGTTGGAGGGGGAGTAGAGTGTTGGAGGGGGAGGAGAAGAGTGTTGGAGGGGGAGGAGGAGAGTGTTGGAGGAGAAGGAGAGTGTTGCAGGGGTAGGAGAGTGTTGGAAGGGGAGGAGAGTGTTGGAGGAGAAGGAGAGTGTTGGAGGAGAAGGAGAGTGTTGGAGGGGGAGGAGAAGAGTGCTGGAGGGGGAGGAGAGTGTTGGAGGAGAAGGAGAGTGTTGGAGGGGTAGGAGAGTGTTGGATTGGGAGGAGAGTGTTGGAGGAGAAGGAGAGTGTTGGAGGAGAAGGAGAGTGTTGGAGGGGGAGGAGAGTGTTGGAGGGGGAGGAAAAGAGTGTTGGAGGGGGAGGAGAGTGTTGGAGGAGGAGGAGAGTGTTGGAGGGGGAGGAGAATGTTGGAGGGGGAGGAGAGTGTTGGAGGGGGAGGAGAAGAGTGTTGGAGGGGGAGGAGAGTGTTGGAGGGGGAGGAGAGTGTTGGAGGGGGAGGAGAGTGTTGGAGGGGGAGGAGAGTGTTGGTGGAGGAGAGTGTTGGAGAGGGAGGAGGAAAGTGTTGGAGGGGGAGGAGAGTATTGGAGGGGGAGGAGAGTGTTGGAGGGGGAGGAGAGTGTTGGAGAGGGAGGAGAGTGTTGGAGGGGGAGGAGAGTGTTGGAGGGGGAGGAGAGCGTTGGAGGGGGAGGAGGAGAGTGTTGGAGGGGGAGGAGGAGAGTGTTGGAGGGGGAGGAGAGTGTTGGAGGGGGAGGAGGAGAGTGTTGGAGGGGGAGGAGAGTGTTGGAGGGGGAGGACAGTGTTGGAGGGGGAGGAGAGTGTTGGAGGGGGAGGAGAGTGTTGGAGGGGGAGGAGAGTGTTGGTGGAGGAGAGTGTTGGAGAGGGAGGAGGAAAGTGTTGGAGGGGGAGGAGAGTGTTGGAGGGGGAGGAGAGTGTTGGAGGGGGAGGAGAGTGTTGGAGGGGGAGGAGAGTGTTGGAGGGGGAGGAGAGTGTTGGAGGGGGAGGAGAGCGTTGGAGGGGGAGGAGGAGAGTGTTGGAGGGGGAGGAGGAGAGTGTTGGAGGGGGAGGAGAGTGTTGGAGGGGGAGGAGGAGAGTGTTGGAGGGGGAGGAGAGTGTTGGAGGTGGAGGAGAGTGTTGGAGGGGGAGGAGAGTGTTGGAGGGGGAGGAGAGTGTTGGAGGGGGAGGAGAATGTTGGAGGGGGAGGAGAGTGTTGGAGGGGGAGGAGAGTGTTGGAGGGGGAGGAGAGTGTTGGAGGGGGAGGAGAGTTCACCAAGATTGGTTAATGGATAAAAAGCTTCATGATAACTTCCACAGCCTCTTGGGGGAGACGCGAGTGGTGCTGATATAATCAGGATTCCGTGTGCGTGTGCGTGTGCGTGTGTGTGTGTGTGTGTGTGTGTGTGTGTGTGTGTGTGTGTGTGTGTGTGTGTGTGTGTGTGTGTGTGTGTGTGTGTGTGTGTGTGTGTGTGTGTGTGTGTGTGTGTAATTACCTAAGTGTAATTACCTAAGTGTAGTTACAGGATGAGAGCTACGCTCGTGGTGTCCCGTCTTCCCAGCACTCTTTGTCATATAACGCTTTGAAACTACTGACGGTCTTGGCCTCCACCACCTTCTCACCTAACTTGTTCCAACCGTCTACCACTCTGTTTGCGAAAGTGAATTTTCTTATATTTCTTCTGCATCTGTGTTTAGCTAGTTTAAATCTATGACCTCTTGTTCATAAAGTTCCAGGTCTCAGGAAATCTTCCCTATCGATTTTATCAATTCCTGTTACTATTTTGTATTTAGTGATCATATCACCTCTTTTTCTTCTGTCTTCTAGTTTTGGCATATTTAATGCCTCTAACCTCTCCTCGTAGCTCTTGCCCTTCAGTTCTGGGAGCTACTTAGTAGCATGTCTTTGCACCTTTTCCAGTTTGTTGATGTGCTTCTTAAGATATGGGCACCACACAACAGCTGCATGTTCTAGCTTTTGCCTAACAAGAGTCGTGAACAATTTCTTTAGTATATCGCCATCCATGTATTTAAAAGCAATTCTGAAGTTAGAAAGCGTGGCATAGGCTCCTCGCACAATATTCTTTATGTGGTCCTCAGGTGATAGTTTTCTATCTAGAACCACCCCTAGATCTCTTTATCAGAATTCTTTAAAGATTTCTCACATAACATATAGATTGTGTGGGGTCTATGTTCTCCTATTATATACATGGCATTTATTAACATTGAATTCCATTTGCCAAGTGGTGCTCCATATACTTATTTTGTCCAGGTCATCTTGAAGGGCATGACAATCATCTAAGTTTCTTATCCTTCCTATTATCTTAGCATCATCAGCAAACATGTTCATATAATTCTGTATACCAACTGGTAGATCATTTATGTAGACAATAAACATCACTGGTGCAAGAACTGAACCCTGTGGTACTCCACTTGTGACATTTCTCCAGTCCGATACATTGCCTCTGATCACTGCCCTCATTTTTCTATCAGTCAGAAAATTTTTCATCCATGTTAGAAGCTTACCTGTCACCCCTCCAATATTTTCCAGTTTACAGAACAACCTCTTATGTGGAACTCTGTCGAAAGCTTTTTTTAGGTCCAGATAGATGCAGTCAACCCAACCATCTCTTTCCTGTAATATGTCTGTTCCTCGATCATAGAAACTGAGTAAATTCGATACACAGGATCTTCCAGATCGAAAACCATACTGTTTGTCTGATATTATATCATTTCTCTCCAGGTGTTCTACCCATTTAGTTTTAATTATTTTTTCCAATATTTTGACTATTACACTTGTCAATGATACAGGTCTATAATTAAGGGGGTCTTCCCTGCTTCCACTTTTGTAGATTGGAACTATGTAACCTTTTTCCACACATCAGCTACAACTCCTGTAAACAGGGATGCATGAAAAATCAGTTGAAGTGGAATGCTGAGCTCAGGTGCACATTCTCTCAGAAGTCATGGTGAAACTCCATCTGGACCAACTGCTTTGTTCTTATTTAGCTCCTTGAGCATTTTTTCCACTTCGTCTCTAGACACCTCTATGTGCTCTATGTTGTTCTCTGAAATTCTTATTGTATCTGGTTCCCTGAAGATTTCATTTTGAACAAACACACTTTGGAACTTTTCGTTTAATGTTTCACACATTTCCTTTTCATTTTCCGTGAATCTATTTCCCATTTTCAACCTCTGAATATTATCCTTTACCTGCAATTTGTTTTTTATGAATTTATAGAATAGACTTGGTTCTGTTTTACATTTGTCTGCAATCCCTTTTTCAAAATTTCTTTCTGCCTCTCTCCTCACTGCCGTGTAGTTGTTTCTCGCGTCTTTGTATCGCTGGTATGTTTGGGGGGTTCGGCCTCTTCCTGTATTGATTCCATTTTTGTGCGTTTTGGTCTCTGGCCCTCTCGCAATTTCTGTTGAACCAATCCTGTTTCCTAGTTCTGCATCTCTGTTTTGGTATAATTTGTTTGTGCCTTTACCATATATTTCACAAAACTTGACATACATCTCATTCAATTCCTTGCCTAGCAACAAGTCTGTCCAATTATACTCGCTAAAAAAATTTCTAAGGTTGAACTACTTTTCTAAGTAGGTCACTATAGTATCTAATTTTACCAACTTGTTGTATAGACTGGTTATATCAATGCTTTCTTCATTGAATCCAGCAAAATCAAGGTCTGTTTTGTATTTCCTCTTGCCGGCGGCCATCTTGAATGTTCTTCTCTGCACTGGAAGCACTAGGGCAACTTTTACTCATCCAATTTTTCACTTCCCTTGGCACATTCCTGTTATCTCACTTATTTTTCAGAAGCACTATACCTTTATGTTCTCTGGGATACCACTCACTATCATCATCCTGTACTACAATACTTGTAGTACTGTTGATTGTTGAAATATGCTGGAGCTCCTCTTGTCTGCCTCTTGGGAAAGAACTTGGGATAAGACTGATTGGGATGTGTGTGTGTGTGTGTGTGTGTGTGTGTGTACTCACCTAGTTGTACTCACCTAGTTGTGTCTGCAGGATCGAGCATTGACTCTTGGATCTCGCCTTTCGAGCATCGGTTGTTTACAGCAATGACTCCTGTCCTATTTCCCTATCATACCTGGTTTTAAAATTATGAATAGTATTTGCTTCCACAACCTGTTCCTGAAGTGCATTCCATATCCCCACTACTCTCACGCTAAAAGAAAACTTCCTAACATCTCTGTGACTCATCTGAGTTTCAAGCTTCCATCCATGTCCTCTCGTTCTGTTACTATTCCGTGTGAACATTTCGTCTATGTCCACTCTGTCAATTCCTCTGAGTATCTTATACGTTCCTATCATGTCCCCCCTCTCCCTTCTTCTTTCTAGTGTCGTAAGGCACAGTTCCCTCAGGCGCTCTTCATACCCCATCCCTCGTAGCTCTGGGACGAGTCTCGTTGCAAACCTCTGAACCTTTTCCAGTTTCATTATATGCTTCTTCAGATGGGGACTCCATGATGAGGCGGCATACTCTAAGACTGGCCTTACGTAGGCAGTGTAAAGCGCCCTAAATGCCTCCTTACTTAGGTTTCTGAATGATGTTCTAACTTTTGCCAGTGTAGAGTACGCTGCTGTCGTTATCCTATTAATATGTGCCTCAGGAGATAGATTAGGTGTTACGTCCACCCCCAGGTCTCTTTCACGCGTCGTTACAGGTAGGCTGTTCCCCTTCATTGTGTACTGTCCCTTTGGTCTCCTATCTCCTAGTCCCATTTCCATAACTTTACATTTGCTCGTGTTGAATTCTAGTAGCCATTTCTCTGACCATCTCTGCAATCTGTTCAGGTCCTCTTGGAGGATCCTGTAATCCTCATCTGTCACAACTCTTCTCATCAACTTTGCATCATCCGCAAACATCGACATGTAGGACTCTACGCCTGTAAACATGTCGTTAACATATACAAGAAATAGAATTGGTCCCAGCACCGATCCTTGTGGTACTCCACTTGTTACTGTTCGCCAGTCCGACTTCTCGCCCCTTACCGTAACTCTTTGGCTCCTTCCTGTTAGGTAGTTCCTTATCCATTCTAGGACCTTTCCCCCCACCCCCGCCTGCCTCTCGAGCTTGAACAGCAGTCTCATGTGCGGTACTGTATCAAAGGCTTTTTGGCAGTCCAGAAATATGCAGTCTGCCCAACCATCTCTGTCCTGTCTTATCCTCGTTATTTTATCATAGAATTCCAGAAGGTTTGTTAGGCACGATTTCCCTGTCCAGAACCCATGTTGATGTTTGTTCACAAACCTAATGTTCTCCAGGTGTGCAACCAGTCGTAGCCTAATTATTCTTTCCAGTATTTTACAGGGGATGCTTGTCAGTGATACAGGTCTGTAGTTAAGTGCCTCCTCCCTATCTCCTTTCTTGAAGATCGGCACGACATTTGCCTTCTTCCAGCAACTGGGCAATTCTCCTGACATAAGTGACTCATTAAAGATCATTGCCAGAGGCACGCTGAGGGCCTGTGCTGCTTCTTTTAGTATCCACGGTGATACTTTGTCTGGTCCAACTGCTTTAGTTGCATCTAGAGTTGTCAACTGTTTCATTACCTCCTCTGCTGTCACCTCTATATCTGATAGTCTTTCATCTAGGGTAACCCCTTCCAACAATGGGAGCTGCTCAGGCTCGGTAGTGAACACTCCATGGAAACTGGCATTCAGTGCCTCGCAGATTTCCTTGTCACTTTCAGTATATGCCCCCTCTGTCTTCCTTAGTCTTGTCACTTGGTCGTTCACCGACATTTTTCTTCTTATATGACTGTGTAGTAACTTAGGTTGTTTTTTCGCTTTGATTGCAATATCGTTCTCATAGTCCCTTTCCGATGTTCGTCTTATGTTAATGTAATCGTTCCTAGCTCTGTTGTATCTGCTTCTGTTGTCCTCTGTTCTTTGTCTTCTGTACTTCCTCCACTCCCGTCTGCTGGCCATTTTTGCTTCCTGACACTGTCTATTAAACCATGGGTTATTATGTTCCTTCTTATTTTTTCCCTTTACCGTTGGTATAAATCTCTCTTCGGCCTCCTGGCATTTCTGTATGACTAGGTCCATCATATCTTGGACTGTTTTTCCTCTAATTTCTTCCTCCCACTGCACTTCACCCAGATAGTCCCTTATCCTCATATAGTCCCCTTTCCTGTAGTCAGCTCTCCTTTCCCAGATCTCTTGTCCCATGGTCATAAGTTTGAATTCCATCATGTAGTCAAAGACTAGGACACAATGGTCACTGGCCCCTAGAGGTATTTCATGCTCTAAATTCTCGATATCTTCTACGTTCTGGGTGAAAATCAGGTCTAATAGGCTCGGTGCATCTCCTCCTCTTTCCCTTGTGTCTTCCTTCACATGTTGTGTCAGGAAATTCCTGTCTATAACATCGACTAATTTTGCTCCCCACGTTTCGTCCCCTCCATGGGGATTCCTTGATTCCCAATTTATCTCTCCATGATTTAGGTCCCCCATGATCAGCAGCTTCGCTCTCATTCTGTGGGCTAGTGTTGCTGCCTTCTGCAGTTCATCTATACATGCTTTGTTGTTGTCATCATACTCCTGCCTGGGTCTTCTACTGTTTGGTGGGGGATTGTAGATTACCAGGATCACAATCTTCCTCCCATCTACTGTCAGAGTTCCATGTATGAAGCTTGTGCACTCATTGGTAACTCGATTTCCCAGGTCTTCAAACTTCCATTTCCGCTTTATTAGGAGTGCTACTCCCCCTCCCTGTCTCTGTGTCCTCTCTTTTTGTATCACCTGGTACCCTTCAGGAAAGATTGCATCTGAGATCATGTCATTAATTTTAGTTTCCACAATTGCAACTATGTCAGGATCTGCTTCACTCACTCTTTCTTTTATCTCTTCTGCTTTATTAGATACCCCATCAGCATTGGTGTACCAAACCTTGAGATTCTTCATGGAAACTCTTGTACCAGAGTTCTCCCTTTCTCTGGGGGTCTGGGGGGATCTGGGGGATGTCTGGGGGGTGACTGGGGGCAGAGGGGATCTGGGGGATCTGGGGGGTGTCTGGGGGATGACTGGGGGCGGGGAGGGTCCGGGGGATGTCCAGGGGGATCCGGGGGGTGTCTGGGGGGGTCCGGGGGGTGTATGGGGGATGAAAGAGTTCAGGAGGGGGGTGTTCAGAAAGAGTGCTTGGGGGGCTACTGGGGGCTGGGCTTCTAGGAAGGTAGGTAGGAGGGTCTGGGGTAGGGCCTGGGTAGGTAGGTCTGGAGTAGGAAGGGCATACTGGGTCTGAAGATTAGGGAGGGCATAGAGGGATTGGGAGATAGCGTAAGGTTGGGAGACAGATAGAGGTTGAGAGGTTGGGAGGGGGAAGGATAGAGGGGGTGGGGGGGACCTCCCACCTCCCTCGCAAGGGTGGGGGGTCACATGGAAGGAGAGGGGATGAGGAGGGGTGAGGGCTGGGTAGGCTTTGGGTGTTGAGGGGATGAGGTCTGGGTGGGTTCTTGGGGTTGAGGGGATGAGGTCTGGATGGGTTTTGGGGGTTGAAGGGATGAGAGCTGGGTGGGTTTTGGGGGTTGAGGGGATGAGGGCTGGACGGGTTTTGGGGGCTGAGGTGATGAGGGGGTCCTTGGAATGTGGGATGAATTTGACTCCAGTGGGGTCAGAGGGGTCAAGGGATGTGCTGGGGAGATAAGCAGGGGCGGCTGATTTGGGGAAGGGGTGACCTGAGAAGCACGTGTGAGCTGGTTAGCATGGGGTGGTTTAGCACTGGGGTGTGTAGCTGCGCTCAAATGGGAAGAGTCGTACTGTTGTTTGCTTGCTCTGTGGGCAATCTGTTCCTCCTTCGTCATGAATTTGTCAATAAATACGTTGTAGTAATTTTCGCTACCTCTGAGTAGGTGTTTGTGATGCAGTATGTAATCCACTGCCTCTTCGTTAGTGAACTGTACCAGGACAGGTCGTTTCCTGTTACAGTTGTATGGTCCAATGCGTCGGTGGACTTGCACCTCATTCCCTGCCATCTGGGCTCTCATGTCTCTCAAGATCCCCTGTAGTTCCAAATCCTCAATCTCCATCCTTTCCTGCCTCGATGGTGCCCTGGCTTCAAGTAATCCATGGATTATGATTGTCCTCTTTCTCAGTTCAGGGTCATGCTGGTGGCCCTCTCCCTGGCTGACCCCCACCCCTCCTACACCCGCTACTCCACCTACTACTACTCCCCCTTCCCCTGCCAAGCTGCCCTTATTCCTGCCAAATTCATTAGTAAGCCTAGATATTTCTCCTTGCCATTCTACCCTGCTCTTCCTGATTTCCTCTTGAATATAATCCACAAACCCTTGTTTGAGTCTTTGAACCTCGCCCTGTATCTTATTAAAGACTTCACTTTTAATCCCCTGGATTAGATCATCTATCCAAACATCCCTCTTCTCTACAAATTTCCCAATCATCTTCTCCACAAACCTATCTTCTTCCTCAATCATAATACTGTTGGACCTAGACGCCCTTCCTGACCTAGTCATTGCTATAATGCAACCTTACCCACTGGGGTTCCAAGTATCTTACAGTCCTGCTAACACAATAGGTGAGTGAATCTCCAAGCGTCGTCCCACGTGGTGGTAGAAGGTTGCTGCCGGGGTGAGGTCACGCGGTCAGAGGTAGGTGAGGTCTGCTCCACACTGCCACAATACTTCCTCAACTATTTTCAATTACGCTATTTAAACTGTTTTTCTTCACTACCTTATGGCTCTGGCCAAAACTCAAGGTTTTTTCATTCACTTGTACACACTTTTTCACTTCGAAGTTGCCTGATTACCCCTCCCACTCCACTAGTGAACCAGGAGCTCCCAACCCACGTCCACCCAACACGATGGTCACAAGACAAGACCTGTGTGTGTGTGTGTGTGTGTGTGTGTGTGTGTTTGTGTGTGTGTACTCACCTAGTTGTGTTTGCGGGGGTTGAGCTCTGGCTCTTTGGTCCCGCCTCTCAACCGTCAATCAACAGGTGTACAGATTCATGAGCCTATCGGGCTCTGTCATATCTACACTTGAAACTGTGTATGGAGTCAGCCTCCAGCACATCACTTCCTAATGCATTCCATTTGTCAACCACTCTGACACTAAAAAAGTTCTTTCTAATATCTCTGTGGCTCATTTGGGCACTCAGTTTCCACCTGTGTCCCCTTGTGCGTGTTCCCCTTGTGTTAAATAGACTGTCTTTATCTACCCTATCAATCCCCTTCAGAATCTTGAATGTGGTGATCATGTCCCCCCTAACTCTTCTGTCTTCCAGCGAAGTGAGGTTTAATTCCCGTAGTCTCTCCTCGTAGCTCATACCTCTCAGCTCGGGTACTAGTCTGGTGGCAAACCTTTGAACCTTTTCCAGTTTAGTCTTATCCTTGACTAGATATGGACTCCATGCTGGGGCTGCATACTCCAGGATTGGCCTGACATATGTGGTATACAAAGTTCTGAATGATTCTTTACACAAGTTTCTGAATGCCGTTCGTATGTTGGCCAGCCTGGCATATGCCGCTGATGTTATCCGCTTGATATGTGCTGCAGGAGACAGGTCTGGCGTGATATCAACCCCCAAGTCTTTTTCCTTCTCTGACTCCTGAAGAATTTCCTCTCCCAGATGATACCTTGTATCTGGCCTCCTGCTCCCTACACCTATCTTCATTTCATTACATTTGGTTGGGTTAAACTCTAACAACCATTTGTTCGACCATTCCTTCAGCTTGTCTAGGTCTTCTTGAAGCCTCAAACAGTCCTCTTCTGTTTTAATCCTTCTCATAATTTTAGCATCGTCCGCAAACATTGAGAGAAATGAATCGATACCCTCCGGGAGATCATTTACATATATCAGAAACAAGATAGGACCGAGTACAGAGCCCTGTGGGACTCCACTGGTGACTTCACGCCAATCGGAGGTCTCACCCCTCACCGTAACTCTCTGCTTCCTATTGCTTAGATACTCCCTTATCCACTGGAGCACCTTACCAGCTACACCTGCCTGTCTCTCCAGCTTATGTACCAGCCTCTTATGCGGTACTGTGTCAAAGGCTTTCCGACAATCCAAGAAAATGCAGTCCGCCCAGCCCTCTCTTTCTTGCTTAATCTGTGTCACCTGATCGTAGAATTCTATCAAGCCTGTAAGGCAAGATTTCCCCTCCCTGAATCCATGTTGGCGATTTGTCACGAAGTCCCTTCTCTCCAGATGTGTTACCAGGTTTTTTCTCACGATCTTCTCCATCACCTTGCATGGTATACAAGTCAAGGACACTGGCCTGTAGTTCAGTGCCTCTTGTCTGTCGCCCTTTTTGTATATTGGGACCACATTCGCCGTCTTCCATATTTCTGGTAGGTCTCCCGTCTCTAGTGACTTACTATACACTATGGAGAGTGGCAGGCAAAGTGCCTCTGCACACTCTTTCAGTACCCATGGTGAGATCCCATCTGGACCAACAGCCTTTCTAACATCCAGATCCAGCAGGTGTCTCTTGACCTCATCTCTCGTAATTTCGAACTCCTCCAAGGCCGCCTGGTTTGCCTCCCTTTCTCCTAGCACAGTGACCTCACCCTGTTCTATTGTGAAGACCTCCTGGAACCTCTTGTTGAGTTCCTCACACACCTCTCTGTCATTCTCTGTATACCTGTCCTCGCCTGTTCTAAGTTTCAATACCTGTTCTTTCACTGTTGTTTTCCTTCTGATGTGACTGTGGAGTAGCTTTGGTTCGGTCTTGGCTTTGTTTGCTATATCATTTTCAAAATTTTTCTCTGCTTCTCTTCTCACCCTGACGTACTCATTCCTGGTTCTCTGGTATCTCTCTCTGCTTTCTGGTGTTCTGTTATTCCGAAAGTTCCTCCACGCCTTTTTGTTCAGTTTCTTCGCTTCCATACATGCCCTATTATACCATGGATTCTTCTGTTGCTTCTCGGATTTTTCCCTTTGGGCCGGGATGAACCTGTTTACTGCCTCCTGACACTTTTGGGTAACATAGTCCATCATACCCTGTACAGACTTGTCTCTGAGGTCTGTGTCCCAAGGTATTTCACTTAGGAAACTTCTCATCTGTTCATAATTCCCCTTTCGGTATGCCAGCCTTTTGATTCCTAGTTCTTTTTGGGGGGAGATAAGTCCTAGCTTTACCAGGTACTCAAAGTTCAATACACTGTGGTCACTCATTCCCAAGGGCGCTTCCATCTTAACTTCCCTTATATCCCATTCATTTAGGGTAAATATCAAATCAAGCATTGCTGGTTCATCTTCTCCTCTCATTCTTGTTGGTTCTTTGGTGTGCTGGCTTAGAAAGTTTCTTGTTGCCACGTCCAGCAGCTTAGCTCTCCATGTTTCTGGTCCTCCATGCGGGTCTCTGTTCTTCCAATCTATCTTCCCATGGTTGAAGTCTCCCATAATTAGTAGTCCAGATCCATTCCTGCTAGCAACAGAAGCTGCTCTTTCTATTATGTTAATGGTGGCCATGTTGTTTCTATCATATTCCTGTCTAGGTCTTCTGTCATTTGGTGGTGGATTATATATGACTGCGACTATAATTTTTTTCCCTCCATTTGTTACAGTACCTGCTATGTAGTCACTGAAACCTTCGCAGCCCTGAATATCCATCTCCTCAAAATCCCAGCCTTGTCTTACCAGCAGAGCTACACCACCCCCACCTCTTCCTTCCCTCTCTTTCCTCATAACATAATAGTCCTGTGGGAACACTGCATTTGTTGTCGTTTTCGTGATCTTTGTTTCTGTGAGGGCTATTATGTCTGGGTTTTCCTCTAGTACCAGTTCTCCAAGCTCATTTGCTTTATTTGTAATTCCATCTATGTTTGTGTACATCGCTTTGAGGCTCACTTTCTTCTGTCCCTTCTCAAATCGCCTCCTTGGTGAGTGTTCTGCTGGTGGGGGAGGCTGTTCCATGGGTGTAAGGACCTGTGAGGTGGATAACAGGGTCTCAGAGGATACTGGGATGAGGGGCGGGGGATCCTGTGAAGGGGGAGGGACAGGGAGGGTATGGGGTGAAAGGGGAGGGAGGACGGGAAGGAAAGGGGGGGAGGGAGGACTCGGGAGGAGGGGAGGGGTAGAAGGGTGGGGATTGGGTGTGGGGGGAGGGAGATTTTGCTGAACATTTGAGTGGGGGCAGGGAGGGTTTGGGGTAGGGGGGTTTTCTATGCAGTGGAGGGAGGCGGGGTTGTCCTCCCTTCTGGTGTTACTGGGTAGCTGGTTGTGGGTTCCCCCCTCGCCTCTGGGGGTGTTGGGTTGGGAGCTGTGACTTCCTGGTTTTCCCCTCTCGCCCTGCGCCTCTTCCTTGCTTCTGCCGCCACGGCTCTCTCCTCCCTTGTCATGTCTCTCTGGAGGAATACATTTTTTAATTTTCCCACGTTTTTCAGGGAGCTCTTCCTTGATAGGATCTTCTCCTTTGTGTTCTCGTTTGCAAACACTATCTTTATCATTCGGTCTCGGTCTTTGTTGTACCGGCCTAGCCTGAAAACCTTCTCAATGCTATGCTCAGCCCCTTCCATGTCTAGTGCCTTTAGTACTTCCTTCACTGCTGCTTTGTCCTTGTCACTCCACTCTGTCCTATTAGATCCTTCCTGCTCCTTAATACCCACAGCAACCACTGATCTGTTCCTTTCCAGCAGTTGGCTAGTGGAGCGTGCCGCCTCCTGCGAGGTGTCTGCTTTCATGGCCACCTCCATCACTGCAGTCATTACTTCAGAGTTATTTTTTTTTAGTATTTCCGCAAATGTTGCTTTTATTGTGGCATTCTCATCCAGAAAACTATTTCCACCTTCTCCCTGGGTGGTTTTCTGATTCTCAGCCTCGATACCATTTTCTTTGAGGGCTCTAATCTCCTCCTTTGCTGCTGTCAGCTCTCTTTTCAGGTTGCTTATTTCGTTCTTCATTTCCTGCATCATTTCTTGCATCTCACTCTTGATGTCCTCCAGAAACTGGGCGAACATTTCCTTCATCTCGTCACCTTGGCTCTTTCCTGTTCCCCTGGGACCTCTGGCTGCCATGCTTGACCCTGTTGGGATGGGGGAGGGAGAGAGAGAGAGAGAGGAAGAGAGAGAGAAAGAGAGAGAGAGAAAGGGAGTGATAAAGGGAGAGATAAATGGGTGGGTGGGGGGGATCCGACCCTTCCACTGAAGTGAGAAGAAAGTAGAAGGGGAGGGGGGGGGAGGAGATGGAGAGAGAGGCGGGAGAGAGAGAGAGGAGAGGGAGAGAGTGGGTGAGGGAGAGAGCGGGTGAGGGAGAGAGCGGGTGAGGGAGAGAGCGGGTGAGGTGTGTGTGTGTGTGTGTGGGCAGAGAGGGAGGGGGAAGGAAAGAGAGGGGGGGAGAGGGGGAGGGAGGGAGAGAGGGAGGGAGAGAGAGAGAGAGAGAGAGAGAGAGAGAGAGAGAGAGAGAGAGAGAGAGAGAGAGAGAGAGAGAGAGAGAGAGAGAGAGAGAGAGAGAGAGAGAGAGAGAGAGAGAGAGAGAGAGAGAGAGCAGGAGAGAGAGAGAGAGAGAGAGCAGGAGAGAGAGAGCCGGAGAGAGAGAGAGCAGGAGAGAGATAGTGGGAGAGGGAGAGAGGGAGTGGGAGAGAGGGAGAGTGGGGAGGGGAAGAGTGCGTGTATGGGCGATGCGGGGGACTGGGGGTGGGGGGGGGGGAGATGGCGACTAAGTCAGGTCAGGTCCGATGGTGCAGTCAAAATGGGGGGGGGGGGATAGTAAGGTCCTATCCCAGATGCCTTTTCCCCTGACTGGACAATTGTGTGTGTGTGTGTGTGTGTGCACGCGTGTGTGTGTGTCTGTTTTAGCGTGTGCACACTTGTTTGCTTGTATGTGTCAAGATATCCCTTATGCATTACCTCTGCCTAAATGAGCCACTCTGAGATTTTTAAATATATATGATATCCTGAACGAGAATTTGATAATCTTTTACCTCAATCTGTACACCTGATTAATTGACCAGAGAGGGGGTACATACCAGTCTGCCTCCCGCTCACACAACCAGATGAGCGATGTATGATGACGATGGTTATCCGTCGTTGTCTCCCACTAGGTGATTCACTAAGTGCTGGTAGATTGATGAGGTCGTTCTTCTCTTTCAACACAAAGCTCTGGAGTCAGTCACTGTATCGTTATGTGACAGTTCACTAATTCACTGTACCACTGATCACAGTCACCACTCAACAGCACAATCAGGTAGCTCCACGGCGGGTCGTCCCACCCGGTCAGGTCACACACTTACATGCACCGGTGATGCCCTAGCTCCACTTTTGGTTTCTTCGCCAAATCTTCGCACTATCACTAGCGATATGACTATGCTATGTTGCACCCTGCTAGCTACGCACGGCGAGAGGCCAAATACTATGATCTAGCCTCTATACTCCTTCAATGTCCCGAGAAATTGACGAATTTCCGCGGACCTCACTAATCGCGTGTGTCTCCTACCTCGTTGGGGCCTCATATACCTGTGTGTGTGTGTGTGTGTGTGTGTGTGTGTGTGTGTGTGTGTGTGTGTGTGTGTGTGTGTGTGTGCGTGTGTGTGTGTGTGTGTGTGTGTGTGTGTGTGTATGTGTGTGTGTGTGTGTGTGTGTGTATGTGTGTGTGTGTGTGTGTGTGTGTGTGTGTGTGTGTGTGTGTGTGTGTGTGTGTGTGTGTGTGTGTGTGTGTGTGTGTGTGTGTGTGTGTGTGTGTGTGTGTGTGTGTGTGTGTGTGTGTGTGTGTGTGTGTGTATGTGTGTGTGTGTTTGTGTGTGTGTGTGTGTGTGTGTGTGTGTGTGTGTGTGTGTGTGTGTGTGTGTGTGTGTGTGTGTGTGTGTGTGTGTGTGTGTGTGTACTCACCTAGTTGTGCTTGTGGGGGTTGAGCTTTAGCTCTTTGGTCCCGCCTCTCAACCGTCAATCAACAGGTGTACAGGTTCCTGAGCCTATTGGGCTCTATCATATCTACGCTTGAAACTGTGTATGGAGTCAGCCTCCACCACATCACTCCCTAATGCATTCCATTTGTCAACCACTCTGACACTAAAAAAGTTCTTTCTAATATCTCTGTGGCTCATTTGGGCTCTCAGTTTCCTCCTGCGTCCCCTAGTGCGTGTGCCCCTTGTGTTAAATAGACTCTCTTTATCTACCCTATCAATTCCCTTCAGAATCTTGAATGTCGTGATCATGTCCCCCCTAACTCTTCTGTCTTCCAGCGAAGTGAGGTTTAATTCACGTAGTCTCTCCTCGTAGCTCATACCTCTCAGCTTGGGTACTAGTCCGGTGGCAAACCTTTGAACCTTTTCCAGTTTAGTCTTATCCTTGACTAGATATGGACTCCATGCTGGGGCTGCATACTCCAGGATTGGCCTAACATATGTGGTATACAAAGTTCTGAATGATTCCTTACACAAGTTTCTGAATGCCGTTCTTATGTTGGCCAGCCTGGCATATGCCGCTGATGTTATCCTCTTGATATGGGCTGCAGGAGACAGGTTTGGCGCGATATCAACCCCCCCAAGTCTTTTTCTTTCTCTGACTCTTGAAGTATTTCCTCTCCCAGATGATACCTTGTATCTGGCCTCCTGCTCCCTACACCTATCTTCATTACATTACATTTGCTTGGGTTAAACTCTAACAACCATTTGTTTGACCATTCCTTCAGCTTGTCTAGGTCTTCTTGAAGCCTCAAGCAGTCCTCCTGTCTTAATCCTTCTCATAATTTTGGCATCATCCGCAAACATTGAGAGAAATGAATCTATACCCTACGGGAGATCATTTACATATATCAGAAACAAGATAGGACCGAGTACAGAGCCCTGTGGGACTCCACTGGTGACTTCACGCCAATCTGAGGTCTCACCCCTCACCGTAACTCTCTGCTTCCTATTGCTTAGGAACCATTTGTCCACTGGAGCACCTTACCAGCTACACCTGCCTGTCTCTCCAGCCTGTGTGTGTGTGTTTGGGCGCGTGTGTGTGTGTGTGTGTGTGTGTGTGTGTGTGTGTGTGTGTGTGTGTGTGTGTGTTGACGCTGGTCAAGGAAGCAATAATGTCGGCAGTGAATCCTACTCTGCTCACCTGGCCCTCTGCTCTCTCCCTCTCCTCTGATACAATGACCTGGACCAGCATTCAGTAACCATTTACACATCTCCTTACCAAACCTGTTTGTCTTTCAACAATCCTGGCGGCTCTGTTTACATTTAGCAAACAGTTTAACATCTTCGAATCCCAGTTGTTGTTGTTATAAACAACCTTGTCGAGCTTAGAAGCTCTTAAACTGTTATATAAATACAAGCTTAGCTGCCATGATTGACGAAAGATGCACAGGTTTCGTATATGCTTGGTGAGTCCTGACCTGCCTATAGAAGGCAGGACGGTGACAGCAAGTTTCCACTCCCTCATAGTCACTGTTATGTATGTACTGTTAGGTAACTACACAGGTTCAAGTTTCCAACCGTGTCTCCTTGTACAATCCTGCCTTGTACACAAAATGTTCTTATTATATACCTTCTACATTGTCCTGAGAATTTTGTATGTCGTTATCAAGTCTCCCACTATTGCCTTTCTCCAGGTATTTTGATGTTCAGGGTCCTTAGCCATTCCTAAGAGTTTCTTTATCACAGTTTGGTTAGAGTTTTATTGTACACATCTGAACTTTTTTCAAGTTTCATTATACATTATGAGGATCACATACACCGTGGACAATCCTCTGATGGACTCCTTGCCTCGGTTCCTAAGTATTATTCTTATTTCTGTCAGTTTCACATAAGCTGATGTTTTTCTGTTTATGTGAGGCTTTGGTGGTAGGGAAGGGTTGAGTACTAAGATCATCAGGTCCGAACCCTCTGTTGGAGTACCTCGTCCTTCTCAGTACCCAGTTGCTCATTACTTAACATTTATCTGGGTTGACAATTAATAGGTTGATCTTCGACCATTTCCGACTGACAATAATTCTGACAATTTAATAATAATTTCAATAAAATTCATAAGTTTCCACACCCCAGAAGTGACTCCGGACCTGCAGGAGCACAGTGCCACTGGTGTCACGGTGCTTTAATCCACTCGACCATCAGTGACCGCAGAAATCCATCAGTGATCCATCAGTGACGAAGTGCGGTCACTGATGGTCGAGTGGATTAAGACACCGTGACACCAGTTGCAATGTGCTCCTGGAGGTCCAGGTTTGAGTCACTTCTGGGGTGTGGAGTTTCCTTTGTATATACATTATATATATATATATATATATATATATATATATATATATATATATATATATATATATATATATATATATATATATATATATATATATATATATATATATATATATTGTGACGATAATCTCTTTCTAGAGAGATTGAGCCTGCTCTTCCCTACATCATTATGTCGTACATACAAGATACTATATAGAAGATACGTCCACCAGTATCGCCAAACGTTTTGCCCAGAGAGCAAATCGTGCCCTACACACCCCGACACCGGCCACAGCCCGCCGTAACCAGCAAACTGCTCATGCTCTGCCTGCCTGTTACTGATTGGCTGGTGTCTCGTCGCACCTCCACTCCGCCACCATCACAAGTCGACGTCTGGGCTGCAGCACGGCAGACTCGTCAGAATATCTTTGTGCTCCATGAAGTTGACATCTCTCGCTGGTAGACTAAGCCTTGGCTTTCGTGTACTAAGGGAGGTGGCAGCTTGAAGCCAGTATTCCAGCACCCATATTATTTTATTTTGCTATCACTGTAACTTAC
Organism: Procambarus clarkii; assembly: GCF_040958095.1. Lineage (NCBI taxonomy): Eukaryota > Metazoa > Arthropoda > Malacostraca > Decapoda > Cambaridae > Procambarus > Procambarus clarkii. The sequence goes on along the minus strand of NC_091150.1, from coordinate 55,535,661 downwards.
TTGTCTTAGCGTAACTTTTCATTTGCCAGTTATTATTCATGTTATTTTGTTTGTTGACTTGTCCTGCATTTAATGAGATTACCTTTATTCATGTCTTGTTTTCTAGAGAAATTAAAATTTCATTGTTTATATACTTGTGTTTTGTGTCTTCCCATTACCTTACCACAGACGATAGGACAAACTTTTCTCTTTTTTTTTGTGATGTGACGAGGCCCTGCCCCCAGCTTTTGAAACAGCCGAACACCAACGTTTTACCGTCACAATATATATATATATATATATATATATATATATATATATATATATATATATATATATATATATATATATATATATATATATATATGCGGAAAATCCACAGAGAAATATGAAAGGAGGTGAACGTTTAACAAAGCCGAAACGTTCACCTCCTTTCATATTTCTCTGTGGATTTTCCGCATAAAATGATCAGTGTTTTGTGATCGTCAATTGCATATATATATATATATATATATATATATATATATATATATATATATATATATATATATATATATATATATATATACTCACACACACACTAGCAGTATCCGGCCACACGTTGCTGTGGCTCAGCAACCTTCCCCGTCCCCCAGTCCTCCCCACCATTCCCTCCTCAGCCTCCCAACCATTCCCAACTCCACCGTTCCCTCGTCTTGTCCACCATCCCCTCTTCCTTCCCACCATGCCCCACTCCCCTGTCCCTTTGTCCTTGTCCTTCCCCACCTTCACCCCCTCCCTTGTCCCCTCGTCCTCCCCACCATCTCTCACTTCCGTCCCCTCGTCATCCCCACCATTCCCCACTCCCTCGTGCGGTGCCTTCCCAAATGGTCTGATGTTCCCATCAGAAAATTGGGAACATCAAGTGATCTGATGTTACCATCACCGAAATATAAGAAAAACAGTTGAAAAATGAAATGAAAATATGAAAAAATAAAAAAATAAACTATACTCACTACATGAACGGTATGGTAAACAACACAGCTCAATTCCAAAGCAATTCACACAAAATAATTTAATTAAAATAAATAAAAATCTATGAAAATTCAATTTATTAATCAGCAATCAGAAACATTGAAATGGAATTGTAACATATTTGGTATAGCATATGTGTTGCTCTTACATGCAACAGATGGCGCTGTTTTTCAAGAAAAGCATAGTTTTACCTGTCACAGGTGTGGCATCTATACTTATACTTATGAAATGAACGGTATGGTAAACAACACGGCTCAATTCCAACACAATGTCACTCAAAAAAATTCAAAAAATATAAAATGAATCGAAATCGATGGAAATAAAATTTATCAGTACAATCGGAAACATTGAAATGGAATTCGTGACATATTTAGTATAGCGTTCATGTTGCTATTATTTGCAACAGATGACGCTGTTTTCTTAAAAACGCATGTTTTTACCTGTCACAGGGGTGGCATCTGTACAGTAGGTATATAAAAAGACGCGCCTATTCAAATCCAACGTTGTGTCAAAATTTCAAATCAATCGGTGAAGAACTTTTGGAAATTACAGTGTGTGTTGCTTTCATGTCCAACAGATGGCGCTGTTTTTCAAAAATATCATTTTTTTTCCTGTCACAGGTGAGGCATTTATATAGTAGATATATAAAAAGACGCGTCTATTCGTATGCAACGTTGTGTCAAAATTTCAAAGCAATCGGTAAGGAGGTTTCGAAGGTTTCCCTCACATGAAAAACACATGAAAAACACAGTTTTTCAGAAAAAGACTATTTTTTTTTACCGTCACAGACGTGATATCAATATAGTATGTATATAAAAACCTGACCTGATGCTAATGGAACGTTGTGTGAAAATTTCAAAGCAATCGGTGAAGAACTTTCGGAGATTAGCGGTTTTGAACAAACGAACATTTCCATTTATATTTATATAGATTTACAGAGAGAGAGAGAGAGAGAGAGAGAGAGAGAGAGAGAGAGAGAGAGAGAGAGAGAGAGAGAGAGAGAGAGAGACACACACACAGACAGACAGACAGACAGACAGACAGACAGACAGACAGACAGACAGACAGACAGACAGACAGACAGACAGACAGACAGACAGACAGACAGACACAAAGGTTATAGCGTAGATCATATACCAGCAGGAACAGTTGGTGAGAACACGCTGTAGTTCAGCACTTAACGTGGCGGTTGTTGTAATACAGAGTTACGGACAGTCGCCCAAGCTCACTGTAGAGGCTGCTGGAATACCACAATTTTCCCATTTAAATTATTTATCTGCATCAGTGCCTATTTATTTTTTCTATTTGTATGCTTTAGCTGCGTGATAATTGAATTAATTTGCATTTCGTTAGTGTCGTATTATATTTTAAATTATGGTCGAATTCCCAAGGGGGAGAATATATTGGAAGTGTGTGTATTAGCTCTGTATCCAAGGGTTAAGCTCTAGCTCCACAGCTCTGCCTCTCATCTTTCAGTCAACTGGTGCACATGTTCCTTGTGGTGAAACCCTTGGGTTTCACCACATGTATTTTTTAATTCCACAACTGTTATGTCTAATATACATTTGTTTCGTCTGGAGTATTTACATTACACCTGGTCCTTACCACATCAAGCAATGACTTTTTCTACTATGTCGAAATCTGTGAGTATTTTCATGTCGTTGTTATGACTCTCCTTGTATACTTAACTTGATTCAATATCTTAATCCTGTGTGTTTGAGGGTCTAAACAACCTGATCTACACCGTATGAATGAAACCTGGTCCAAATTCCACCCAACCACTTGAACTCATTGGTACAATTACGGCCCCGCTTGTTGATGGTCGGCGTTCGATTCCCCGACAGTTTAAGTGGTTGGCACCATTCCCTCCCACCGTCCTATCCCAGATGCTTGCCTGGCTTAGCGATTTTTCCTCATTATTGTCTTAACTGTCCAAATTCCCTAGGGCGACGACTCTGTCTGACCAAACTTGATAATGTGTATAACTTATCGTACATTGATAATAATGTACTCCTTTGGCCTCGTATCCCAGCTCCTTGGCCTCGTATCCCAGCTCCTTGGCCTCGTATCTCAGCTCCTTGGCCTCGTATCCCAGCTCCTTGGCCTCGTATCCCAGTATCTTGGCCTTGTATCCCAGTACCTTGGCCTCGTATCCCAGTATCTTGGCTTCAGTATCACAGCTCCTTGGCCTCGTATCCCAGTACCTTGGCCTCGTATCCCAGTATCTTGGCCTCGTATCCCAGTATCTTGGCCTCGTATCCCAGTATCATGGCCTCGTATCCCAGTATCATGGCCTCGTATCCCAGTATCTTGGCCTCGTATCCCAGTATCTTGGCCTCGTATCCCAGTATCTTGGCCTCGTATCCCAGTATCATGGCCTCGTATCCCAGTATCTTGGCCTCGTATCCCAGTATCTTGGCCTCGTATCCCAGTATCATGGCCTCGTATCCCAGTATCTTGGCCTCGTATCCCAGTATCTTGGCCTCGTATCCCAGTATCTTGGCCTCGTATCCCAGTATCATGGCCTCGTATCCCAGTATCATGGCCTCGTATCCCAGTATCTTGGCCTCGTATCCCAGTATCTTGGCCTCGTATCCCAGTACCTTGACCTCGTATCCCAGTTCCTTGGCTAAAGGCGCCAAAAGCACCTGACAGCTGAGTGGACAGCGCTTCGTATTCGTAGTCCTGAGGTTCCGGGTTCAATCCCCGGTGGAGGCGGAGACAAATGGGCAAAGTTCCTTAAACCCTGATGCCCCTGTTACCTAGCAGTAAATAGGTACCTGGGAGTTAGACAGCTGCTACGGGCTGCTTCCTGGGGGGAGGGGGGTGTAATAAAACGGATGCCTGGTCGAGAACGGGGCCGCGGGGACGCTAAGCCCCGAAATCATCTCAAGATAACCTCAAGATAACCTCGAGATATTAGTGGTTATTATAACCTTTCTCAGTGGCTGGTATAACCATTTTTAGTGGCTATTGTATAAAAAAATTATTGGTTATTGTATAATTTTGTCAGCGAATATTGGAAATACACTTATTCAGGGGCTATTGTATAAAAAAAAAACATTAAGTGCTATTGTTTGACACTTTCTTAGCGGCTGTTGCGTAAGAAGTGACGGAATTTGACATGAACAGAGCTATGAAGGCATTGGGGGGAGGGGGGAGGGGACCTTCCACTGTATGTTTACCCCAGCAGGTGAATAAATTATCTTCAGGTGTGTACATTAACTGCAGGTGTGTAAATTACCAGCAGGTGTGAAAATTATCTGCAGGTGTGTAAATTATCAGCAGGTGTGTAAATTATCTGCAGGTGTGTAAATTCCCAGCAGGTGTGTAAATTATCTGCAGGTGTGTAAATTACCAGCAGGTGTGTAATTACCAGCCAGGGTTATATAAATAATTTTTTTTAACTATGTTTAGTTTATATGGTTAGAATATGATTATAAGGATCACATATATATTAATTTAATAATATATATATTAAATATATTGAATAATTTTCACGCGAACTTGTTTGATGTAAACTTTTTTTTTATTATTATTATTTTCTACCACATACGTGGCCAGACATTTACAATGCTAACCAACATATATACACTTCCTTCTGTCCTCCATGGACAGGGTGAGAGATGTGTTAAACATATAGTTCAGGGGTTTATTGAACACTCAACCACAGAAGGTGATTTCGGTGCTTTTAAAATGCTAAGCTAACCTACATACGTAAATACATAGATACACAGATTTACGTGTGCCCTACATAAAGTGTTTGATGTATGATGTATCTTAGTTATCTTGAATCTTGAAATGATTTCGGGGCTTTAGTGTCCCCGCGGCCCGGTCCTCGACCAGGTCTTCACCCCCAGGAAGCAGCCCGTGACAGCTGACTAACACCCAGGTACCTATTTTACTGCTAGGTAACAGGGGCATAGGGTGAAAGAAACTCTGCCCATTGTTTCTCGCCGGCGCCTGGGATCGAACCCAGGACCACAGGATCATAAGTCCAGTTTTAAGTCATAAGTTTTAACACTGAATATGGTAAAATATTGTTTACATTGTATATTGTAAACATAATGTAAGTTTTGGTCAACGAATACTAGAAGGAGGGGGTGGAGGAGGGGGGTGGGAGGGTGCTCGGTTGGGCCTAGGGGTCTCTTCCCCCCTCTTTCCCCCACTCCCCCAAATTCCCCCCCCTCTCCACCTCCGCTCACATCTCTCACTATTCCCCGTCTCCAATTTTCTCCCTAACCTTCTCCCCAACTTTCCCCCATTCCACCTGTCTCAGACCTCTTCTTCCCTCTCCAGCCTCATTCACCTCTTCCTCTTCTCTACCTGTCTTCCCTCTCTCTCTCCAACCTTCTCCTTCTCCCTTTATCTCTGTGTCTGTCAGTCTTTACGTCTCTGTCTCAGTCTGTCTCTGTGTCAGCCTGTCTGCCTGAGTGTGTTTGTCGTCTATCGGTCTGTCTGTTTTTTTGATTGTCTTCGTCTGTTAGTCTCTCTCTCTCACTCTCTCTCTGTCTCTCTCTCTTTGTCCTGGTCAACCCTGTCTCTCTGTATGTCAATCTCTGTCTGTTTCTGTCTCTGTATCGGTCTGTTTGTCCATCTGTGTCACCTTCTGATTCTGTCTGCTTCTGTCCGTTCTGTGATTTTATCTTTCTTTACCTCTGTCACTTTGTTATACAAATAATATGATAGTCTTCCATTGGGGTGTGGGTGGTCTGCCAGAGCTTCCTACACTCTCAAGAAAATATAATAATTTACCATGTGCTTTGAAGAAAAAGCGTGGGCTGGAGAAAGTCTTAATTTAAAGCTGAGGAAGAAATTTTCTGTTTTATCATACTACGACCAAAGTATGAATAGCTGAAAAGGTCTGTTAATTCATATATTAATAGCAGAAAATTTACGTTAAACTTTCTGCTATTAACATACAATTAACATAAATTTTCTGTTATTAGCATAAATTTTCGTTAATTTTATGTTAATAGCAGAATTTTTTTTTTACTTTCCCATTAGTGAATATTAAAAAATTTTTTTAATACATGTTTTCAAAGTATTTAGCTGGACGTAGCCAACAGATAGTTTCAAAGGTCGCCATATGGGAGTCAGAACTGCGACCCCGATTAGCTTATGTCCGTCCCGCCCCCTAGACCATTCAACCTGCAAAGTTGAGTGAGACTAGCCCCAAGCGTCTGACCTCCAACCTTCGGACAAACAGACTCAGGGACATTCTCTTATAAATAGAGATAGGGGTAAAGCATATTCTTCAACCAACACAGTTAAGTCTCCCTTCTCGCGTCTATATAGAAAACGGAGTCTGGGATATTAATCCCAGACACTGGGATATTAATCAAAGACACTGGGATATTAATCCCAGACACTGGGATATTAATCCCAGACACTGGGATATTAATCCAAGACACTGGGATATTAATCCCAGACACTGGGATATTAATCCCAGACACTGGGATATTAATCCCAGACACTAGGATATTAATCCCAGACACGGATATTAATCCCAGACTCTGGGATATTAATCCCAGTCATTGGGATATTAATCCCAGGCTCTGGGATATTAATCCAAGGCTCTGGTATATTAATCCCAGACACTGGCATATTAATCCCAGACTCTGGGATATTAGTCACAGACTCTGGGATATTAATCCCAGACACTGGGAAATTTGTCACAGACTCTGGGATATTAATCCCAGACACTGGGATATTAATCCCAGACTCTGGGATATTAGTCACGGACTCTGGGATATTAATCCCAGACACTGGGATATTAACCCCAGGCTCTGGGATATTAATCCCAGGCTCTGGGATATTAAGCCCAGGGGAAGAGAAATGGCTTTTCTCTCTAATCAAGTCTGAGAAACTAGTACCAGCGTAAACTGTTGGTATATTTTGCTGCTGCTTCTGTTGTTCTTGCTTTTGCTGTTTGTTATTCTTGCTTTTGCTGTTCTTACTGTTGTTGTTTTTGTTCCTGCTCCTGCTGTTCTTCCTGCTGCTGCTGTTCTTCCTGCTGCTGCTGTTCTTCCTGCTGCTGCTGTTCTTCCTGCTGCTGCTGTTCTTCCTGCTGCTACTGTTCTTCCTGCTGCTGCTGTTCTTCCTGCTGCTGCTGCTGTTCTTCCTGCTGCTGCTGTTCTTCCTGCTGCTGCTGTTCTTCCTGCTGCTGCTGCTGTTCTTCCTGCTGCTGCTGTTCTTCCTGCTCCTGCTGTTCTTCCTGCTCCTGCTGTTCTTCCTGCTGCTGCTGCTGTTCTTCCTGCTGCTGCTGTTCTTCCTGCTCCTGCTGTTCTTCCTGCTGCTGCTGCTGTTCTTCCTGCTGCTGCTCTTCTTACTGCTGCTGCTGTTCTTCCTGCTGCTGCTGTTCTTCCTGCTCCTGCTGTTCTTCCTGCTGCTGCTGCTGTTCTTCCTGCTCCTGCTGTTCTTCCTGCTGCTGCTGCTGTTCTTTCTACTGCTGCTGTTCTTCCTGCTGCTACTGTTCTTCCTGCTGCTGCTGTTCTTCCTGCTGCTGCTGTTTTTACAGCTGCTGCTGTTCTTCCTACTGCTGCTGTTCTTCCTGCTGCTGCTGTTCTTCCTGCTGCTGCTGCTGTTCTTCCTGCTGCTGCTGTTCTTCCTGCTGCTGCTGTTCTTCCTGCTGCTGCTGCTGTTCTTCCTGCTGCTGCTGTTCTTCCTGCTGCTGCTGTTCTTCCTGCTCCTGCTGTTCTTCCTGCTGCTGCTGCTGTTCTTCCTGCTGCTGCTGTTCTTCCTGCTCCTGCTGTTCTTCCTGCTCCTGCTGTTCTTCCTGCTCCTGCTGTTCTTCCTGCTCCTGCTATTCTTCCTGCTCCTGCTGTTCTTCCTGCTGCTGCTGTTCTTTCTACTGCTGCTGTTCTTCCTGCTGCTGCTGTTCTTCCTGCTCCTGCTGTTCTTCCTGCTGCTGTTCTTCCTGCTGCTGCTGTTCTTCCTGCTCCTGCTGTTCTTCCTGCTGCTGCTGCTGTTCTTCCTGCTGCTGCTCTTCTTACTGCTGCTGCTGTTCTTCCTGCTGCTGCTGTTCTTCCTGCTCCTGCTGTTCTTCCTGCTGCTGCTGCTGTTCTTCCTGCTCCTGCTGTTCTTCCTGCTGCTGCTGCTGTTCTTTCTACTGCTGCTGTTCTTCCTGCTGCTGCTGTTCTTCCTGCTCCTGCTGTTCTTCCTGCTGCTGCTGCTGTTCTTCCTGCTGCTGCTGTTCTTCCTGCTGCTGCTGTTCTTACTGCTGCTGCTGTTCTTCCTGCTGCTGCTGTTCTTACTGCTGCTGCTGTTCTTACTGCTGCTGCTGTTCTTCCTGCTGCTGCTGTTCTTCCTGCTCCTGCTGTTCTTCCTGCTGCTGCTGTTCTTCCTGCTCCTGCTGTTCTTACTGCTGCTGCTGTTCTTCCTGCTGCTGCTGTTCTTCCTGCTCCTGCTGTTCTTCCTGCTGCTGCTGCTGTTCTTCCTGCTGCTGCTGTTCTTCCTGCTGCTGCTGTTCTTACTGCTGCTGCTGTTCTTCCTGCTGCTGCTGTTCTTACTGCTGCTGCTGTTCTTCCTGCTGCTGCTGTTCTTCCTGCTCCTGCTGTTCTTCCTGCTGCTGCTGTTCTTCCTGCTTCTGCTGTTCTTCCTGCTCCTGCTGTTCTTCCTGCTGCTGCTTCTGTTCTTCCTGCTGCTGCTGTTCTTCCTGCTCCTGCTGTTCTTCCTGCTGCTGCTGTTCTTCCTGCTGCTGCTGTTCTTCCTGCTCCTGCTGTTCTTCCTGCTCCTGCTGTTCTTCCTGCTCCTGCTGTTCTTCCTGCTCCTGCTGTTCTTCCTGCTCCTGCTGCTGTTCTTCCTGCTGCTGCTGTTCTTCCTGCTACTGCTGTTCTTCCTGCTCCTGCTGTTCTTACTGCTGCTGCTGTTCTTCCTGCTGCTGCTGTTCTTACTGCTGCTGCTGTTCTTCCTGCTGCTGCTGTTCTTCCTGCTGCTGCTGTTCTTCCTGCTGCTGCTGTTCTTCCTGCTCCTGCTGTTCTTCCTGCTGCTGCTGTTCTTACTGCTGCTGCTGTTCTTCCTGCTGCTGCTGTTCTTACTGCTGCTGCTGTTCTTCCTGCTGCTGCTGTTCTTCCTGCTCCTGCTGTTCTTCCTGCTCCTGCTGTTCTTCCTGCTCCTGCTGTTCTTCCTGCTCCTGCTGTTCTTCCTGCTGCTGCTGTTCTTACTGCTGCTGCTGTTCTTCCTGCTGCTGCTGTTCTTACTGCTGCTGCTGTTCTTCCTGCTGCTGCTGTTCTTCCTGCTCCTGCTGTTCTTCCTGCTGCTGCTGTTCTTCCTGCTCCTGCTGTTCTTACTGCTGCTGCTGTTCTTACTGCTGCTGCTGTTCTTCCTGCTGCTGCTGTTCTTACTGCTGCTGCTGTTCTTCCTGCTGCTGCTGTTCTTACTGCTGCTGCTGTTTTTACTGCTGCTGCTGTTCTTCCTGCTGCTGCTGTTCTTACTATTATTGCTGTTCTTGTTGCTGTTACTAGCGACTTATTGACAGGATTGGACTATTTAGGCACCGGATTGAACAACCTTTCACTAATTCTTGCTATTCTATTGGCCTCGTTAGGCAGACCAATCAATCTTCAAACCTTATATTAAGACTTAAAATAAGACAGGTAATAAATATAATTTTGCAATATTGAGGCGTCAGAAGATGCCTCAAGATTGCAACAAGACGACCCGGGTATAGTGCAATATGGTTCGAATTGTGGGTTTATGAGCCTTGGCAGTGATTTACAACGGTGTTAACACAAAATGCAATGGATCATTGTAAGATATTTGGTTATATATATATATATATATATATATATATATATTGTGACGGTAAAGCGTTGGTGTTCGGCTGTTTCAAAAGCTGGGGGCAGGGCCTCGTCACATAACAAAAAAAAAGAGAAGTTTGTCCTTTCGTCTGTGGTAAGGTAATGGGAAGACACACAAAACACAAAGTATATAAACAATGAAATTTTAATTACTCTAGAAAACAAGACATGAATAAAGACAATCTCATAAAATTCAGAACAAGTCAACAAACAAAATAACATAATAATAACTGGCAATGAAAAGTTACTCTAAGACCAGAATGCACGTTATAGTGATAGCAATATAAATTAAATAAGTGAGGTGCTGGAATACTGGCTTCAAGCTGCCACCTCCCTTAGTACACGAAAGCCAAGGCTTAGTCTACTAGCGAGACATGTCAACTCCAAGAAGCACAGAGATATTCTGACGAGTACGGCGTGCTGCTGCCCAGACGTCGACTCTTGGTGGTGGCGTGAGTGCAGGTGCGGCAAGACACCAGCCAATCAGCAACAGGCAGGCGGAGTATGAGCAGTTTGCTGGTTACGGCGGGCTGTGGCCGGTGTCGGGGTGTGCATGGTACGATTTGCTCACTGGGCAAAACGTTTGGCGATACTGGTGGACGTATCTTCTATATAGTATCTTGTACTTGAACGACGTAATGATGTAGGGAAGAGCAGGCTCAATCTCTCTTGAAAGAGATTATCGTCACAACTCTCCCCCGAAGCCTGCGGTTCTGGAAGAAGTTACGTCTTCATGTGGTGGAGTGACAGTTGGAGTTGCATCTACTTCATAGACTCTGGAGAGGGCGCCGGCTATGATGTTGTCAGAACCCTTGATATAGCGGATCTCCAGGTTGAAATCTTGCACATATATAGCCCATCGTAGAAGACGTTGGTTATTGAATTGCGCTTGATGTAAGAAGCGGAGAAGATTGTGGTCTGAGAAGATGGTGGTAGACCTGGCACCTTGTAGGTACGGAGCAAAGTGCTGGAGATTCAGGACGATGGAAAGTAGCTCCTTCTCGATAGTGCTGTAGTTCCTCTGGTGGGGTTTCAACTTGTAGCTGTAGTAGCTGACAGGTAGAACCTCCTCGCCTCGTTGCTGCATCAAGACACCCCCGATGCCGGTACCACTGGCGTCGACATGAAGGACGAAAGGCTTGGTGATATCTGACGAGGCGAGAATGGGATTAGAACAGAGGAGGAATTTGAGTTGTTCGAAAGCAACGGTTTGCTGCATGGTCCAATTATACCGTTGCTTGGGACTGGTTAAAGTAATTAATGGTGTTGCTACCGTACTAAAATTTCTCACAAACCTACGGTAGTAGGAGGAAAGACCAAGGAAGCGCAGGAGCTGCTTCCTGGTGGTAGGCTGTGGATAATGCTGGATGGCTTGAGTGTGTGTGTCTAACGGAGCTAGGCTGCCACTCCCAATTACATGACCCAGATAACGCACTTTACCTTTGGCAAAGGTGGACTTGCCCAGGTTGATGGTGAGGCCGGCTGTCAGGAGCTTGGCGAACAGTCGTTGCAGCTGGAGCAGATGTTCGCTCCAGGTGTTGGATGCTACGACGATATCATCCAAATAGGCGTAGGTTTTATCCAAGCCCTGGATGACGCGGTTGACAGCTCTCTGAAAGGTGGCCGGGGCATTACATAGTCCGAAAGGAAGGCGTTCATATCTGAAAAGTCCAAAGGGAGTGATAAAGGCAGATACTTCTTTGGCTCGCTCTGTTAGACACACTTGGTAATACCCCTTAAGCAAGTCCACTTGGGACAAGTACTGGGTATTACCAATGGCGTCAAGAATGTCATCTATCCTTGGCAAGAGGTATGCATCCTTGACAGTCACATTATTTAATTTACGGTAATCCGTGCACAGTCTCACCTTACCTTGGGGTTTTGGCACCAAGATACAGGGTGAGGCCCAGGGAGACTCACAAGGTGTAGCCAGTCCATGATCCAAGAGGGACTGCACCTCAGCACGCATGACTTCCTTCTTGCTAGGGCTGATTCGGTAGAAGGGTTGACGAATCGGCCGGGTGTCAGGGAGCAGTTGGATGTCGTGCTGGGTAACATTACACTCTTGTGGATCATCTCGGAACAACTCCTGATGTTCTTTGAAGATCTTGATGAGAGGTGCACTATGATTGTCCTGAAAATAATTGTGAAGATCAGTTAGGATTTCCGAATTGGAAAGCGCTGACTCCTTGTCAGTGCTTTCGGGAGAAGCAGGGAAGGTCTCACTGTGGATGTATGGCTCTTTAAAGGAAGAATAGGTCATCATGACAGTGGGAGGAGTACCGTTATATAGCTTCAGGAGGTTGACGTGGCACAACTGGGTCTTCCCCCGCCTATCTGGAGTCTCTAGAACGTAGTTGTGGTTGTTTCTGCACTCTTTGATGCGGTAGGGTCCTGAAAACCTGTTTTGCAAAGGAGAACCTGGGATAGGGAAATAAGCAAGCACGAAGTCTCCCGATTTAAATTTACTTACTTTGCTGGTCTGGTCGTAATGAGTCTTCATCCTCTCTTGTGCTTTCAATAGATTATCTTGGGCAAAACTGTGGACCCTCTCTAGAATGTGTTGTAGGTTTTGAAGAAACTGGGGCACATTCTGATGCTCACTGAAGGTGGCATCACGTAGAGAGTCTTTGAAAGCTTTGAGAGGAGTACGGCACTTACGTCCGTAGAGCATCTCATAAGGAGATACTCCTAGAGACTCATTGGGAAGACTTCTAAAGATACACATTATCAGGTCAATTTGCTTATCCCAATCCTTAGAGGTTTCATTACAAAACTTCTTCAGGAGTGCTTTAATAGTCTGATGACTACGCTCAAGAGAACCCTGTGAAGCAGGATGATAGGGGCTGGACAATACCTCTTGATGTTGAACTCTTCCAGTGTCCTCTTGAAGAGATCACTGGTGAAGTTGGTGCCACAGTCACTCTGAACCTCCCTTGGAAATCCATACTGGGTGAAGATCTTCAATAAGTGTTTCACAACCGTAGCAGCCGTAATGTTCTTTACTGGAACTGCTATGGGGAATCTGGTGGTAGGACACAGGATGGTTAAGATATAGGCGTTACCTGAACTGGTCCGAGGTAAAGGACCAACACAGTCTATAATAAGTCTGTGGAAAGGTTCCGCAGGCACCTGTATGGGAGTCAGTGGTGCTCTGGGGATAGAGATGTTCGGTTTACCTGCCATCTGACATGTATGACACTGTTTGACGTACTGTTTGACGCTATTTACCATACCTGGCCAGTAGTAGTCTTGACGGATTCCATGGTAGGTCTTGTTAAATCGGTAGTGGGAGAGTGCTCCGTGGGCCAGGTGTAGAATAGTGGGCCGCAGGCTGGCAGGAATCACTAGTTGTTCGACGTTGGCCCAATCGTCCTCCTCCTTCAGTTTACTGGGTCTATATCTGCGGTACAGCAACTCGTTCTCTAAGAAGAACCCAGGAATACTGTCAGGTTGAGTCTCAGCCTGGAAAAATAATGGTGTCAAGGTAAGATCTTCCCTCTGTAACTTACGGAACTCCAACTTGGTCAGATTCGGGGGTAGTTTCTGAGGGTCTTGAGGGACAGCGGTAGCAATAGAGTCAGCTGGCTGTGGTCGTGCAGCTTGTGCACGGGTGGTCACTAAAACCGGAGGAGAAACTTCATCACTCTCTTGAACCTTTGCTGGAACATACTCAGAGATGGGATTATCCATTACAGAGGTACACACCTGGGGTTTGTCCATGACGATCAGGTTGGTCGGTTGCAGGTCTTCTGCCAAGTCGTTGCCCAGGAGAAGTTGCACTCCAGGCATGGGAAAAGGCTTTTCCCTGATGGCGACTTGGACTTCTCCGGTCACGAAGGGACAATCCAGGTGGACTCTGGCGAGAGGATAAGGAGTGGTAGCAGTGAGGTCAGTGATGAAGATAGTTTCTCCGGTGTAGGCGATATTGGGCACAGCTGATTTCAAAATAATTGATTGAAGAGCCGCTGTGTCCCTCAAGATCTTCAGTTTGAAACGTCCCTCCGGATTTGAGCCGTTGATAGAGACAGTTCCAGTATACAGGTGTTTACTGAAAAGAGAAAGATCATTAACATGAACACCAACATTCATCACAGGCTTACCGGACTTAGGAGGAGTCTGTTTGGGTTTAGGTGATTCTGTATCTCCTTTGTATTGAGACTTACCACATTTATCTATGGTATGTCCATAGAGTCTACAATACTTACAGTACAATTGCGAGCCAGCTTGATCGGTACTCACTTTCTCGTAACTGTACCACGACTTCTTACTGGAAGATGGTTCTGGTGTCAGCCGGTGGATGAGACTGTAAGTGTCAGCCGACTTAGCACACTTCAGGTAGTCGGTCTCTTCTTTATCTGCTAAATATAAACGGACAGGAGGAGGCACACGCCTCAAGAATTCTTCAACTAGCATGAGGTTGACGAGTTCTGCAAAGGTAGAGACATGTGCTGCTTCCAGCCATTTCATAAAATATCTCCTTTTGGTATAAGCAAATTCTAAAAGGTAGTGGTACTTGCCTTCAGGTGGTCACGGAATTTTCTTCGGTAGATTTCGGTGGAGAGAAGGTAGGCGTCCAACACTGCTTGTTTCAGAGTCTGGTAGTCATTCTCAGACGCCAAAGTACTGAGTGTACCTGCAGCTCTACCTGTGAGATGTACTCTGAGAAGGGTGGCCCATTGGTCGGCAGGCCAACTAAGTTGATTAGCAAGGGTTTCAAAGGTGGTAAAAAACACATCAACTTCTGTCTCTACGAATGGTGGCATTAACTTACTTGCATGTGATATATTGAAACTGACAGGAAGATTAGCAGTAGCTTGCTGGCGTTGAGCGAGGTGTGTAGTTTCCAACGCGAATTCTCGTTGACGACATTCCATAGCCAGAGTTGCTTGTTGTTTGTCATGGTCGCGTTACATCTCCAATTCGTGTTGTTTTGTTTCCAGCTGTATTCGTTCCCGCTCACGAAGTATTGCAATCTCACGTTCCTTGAGGGCGATTTCACGTTCTTTTTTTTCTTTTTTTTTTTTTTGAAATATATACAAGAGTTGTTACATTCTTGTACAGCCACTAGTACGCGTAGCGTTTCGGGCAAGTCCTTAATCCTATGGTCCCTGGAATACGATCCCCTGCCGCGAAGAATCGTTTTTTCATCCAAGTACACATTTTACTGTTGCGTTAAACAGAGGATACAGTTAAGGAATTGCGCCCAGTAAATCCTCCCCGGCCAGGATACGAACCCATGACATAGCGCTCGCTGAACGCCAGGCGAGTGTCTTACCACTACACCACTTTTCTTCCTTTCGTATGGCAGCTGCTTCCCTTTGTTGCTCGCGTTCGATCTTGGCCAGCTCTAGTTTGAGTTTCATCGTTGCCAAATCAATTTTATCTGCAATAAAGTAAGTTTCGTGAGTTTCAGAGTCTATCTTACCTTCCTCTAAGAGATGATCCAATAACAGGTTATGTATTTCATATTTGTTGGCTTGGTAGGGAACTTTTAGTTGATACTCCTGTGCAAGAGTTTGTAATTCAGTCCTCTTGGCACGACTTAAAGTCCCTATTTCACCTGCTGGATCTGTACGGAAAGCTTGGAGACGAAACATGGTGAAATTAGCAAATAAATGCACAACGAATATACTGTTGTGATATGGTGAATGTCAGAAACAGGACAACGTGGCAACTGGTACCTATCCTGTGGAATCGTTAACAATTAATGTTAATTTCAAGATGATAAATGATTAATAAATCAAGGTCGCAGGAAATCTTGTACACGGTACTCATGTAAGAGGATAAGGGCAAGAAAATCCTACTAAACAAGCGAAACTGAGTTTCTAAAACAAATGAAACAGTTAATTGCCTCAAAAGTGAATTAGGTAGTCCAAGAATGTAGGCATACCTTGCCGAGCCTCTATAGGACATAAGCAAGTTTTTCCCACTGAAATTAATATGATACTTACAGAATTAGCGAACTTTTGTGCTCTGAAAAAGAAGGCTAATTCCCTACCAACGTAAATATCATCATCTCTGACCGACGTGTAGGGGTGCGAGGTGTCAACTGGTGACGAGAACTGCTGCTGAGGTCCCAATTCAGCAACTAAAGTTCGTGCTAGAGGAACTATGGCCCTCTTTATCCTCCTACCGTCGGATTGCAGAAGATTAGGTGCTCTTGACCCGGGGACAGACCACAGTACCAGGGTACCAATATGATGATCTGCCGAAAATATGAGAAATATCCTAGGGACAAAAGATGGTAAACACGAGTAATAACACGGAGGGAGAGATGACCAATTAAGAGAATGACTGAGGCCTACAGTCACCACGTAATCCAAAGTTGTCTCACCTTCACCATATGCTACTCTCAGAATGCACAATACACACAGCACCATATGAAAATAAAATTGAATATTGAAAATAGTAAAAAGCTACTTTACCAAAGCCAAATACGCTTACCACAAATTTACAATTTGGTACCAGTACCTGAGTGAAGCTCCGTGGACAGGCCCCCACGTAATGTGACGGTAAAGCGTTGGTGTTCGGCTGTTTCAAAAGCTGGGGGCAGGGCCTCGTCACATAACAAAAAAAAAAAGAGAAGTTTGTCCTTTCGTCTGTGGTAAGGTAATGGGAAGACACACAAAACACAAGGTATATAAACAATGAAATTTTAATTACTCTAGAAAACAAGACATGAATAAAGACAATCTCATAAAATTCAGAACAAGTCAACAAACAAAATAACATGAATAATAACTGGCAATGAAAAGTTACTCTAAGACCAGAATGCACGTTATAGTGATAGCAATATAAATAATATAAGTGAGGTGCTGGAATACTGGCTTCAAGCTGCCACCTCCCTTAGTACACGAAAGCCAAGGCTTAGTCTACTAGCGAGAGATGTCAACTCCAAGGAGCACAGAGATATTCTGACGAGTACGGCATGCTGCTGCCCAGACGTCGACTCTTGGTGGTGGCGTGAGTGCAGGTGCGGCGAGACACCAGCCAATCAGCAACAGGCAGGCGGAGTATGAGCAGTTTGCTGGTTACGGCGGGCTGTGGCCGGTGTCGGGGTGTGCATGGTACGATTTGCTTCCTGGGCAAAACGTTTGGCGATACTGGTGGACATATCTTCTATATAGTATCTTGTACTTGAACGACGTAATGATGTAGGGAAGAGCAGGCTCAATCTCTCTTGAAAGAGATTATCGTCACAATATATACATATATATATATATATATATATAAATATATATACATATATATATATATATATATATATATATATATATATATATATATATATATATATATATATATATATATATATATATATATATATATATATATATATATATATATATATATATATATATATATATATACATTCCGTGGCCCTCCGCCTTGCTGCCCCAATCCACACCAGATATAGGTGTATTTGCGGCGAGGTGGTGGCTGACAGGTACGGTCACCATGGCCTACTCTGCCAAAGCACAGGGGGATGGCACTCGAGGCACAGTGAAGTTAACGACATCATCAAGAGGAGCCTCACTACAGCTGGATGCCCAGCTGAAAGAGAGCCCCGTTACCTAACGCCCCATAACTCTGATGCTCTTATTGGTCGCCCGGATGGTATCACAGTGAACCCCTGGAAGAATGGCAAGCAGTTGGTATGGGACTACACGTGCGTATCAACCCTGGCTAACACCTACATTAACCTCAGTGTTGCACAACCAGGTGGCGCTGCCACCCACAGGGAAGCAGCCAAATCCCGTAAGTATAGAGAACTGGATCACCACTACAATTTTGTCCCCATTGCTTCTGAGACGCTCGGCGCCTGGGGTAAAAGTGCTACCAGTTTTTTGAAGGAACTGGGTTCTAGGCTCATTGAAACAACAAGGGACCCGAGAGCTGCAAGCTTTCTTTTCCAGCGCCTCAGTGTGGCGATACAGAGGGGAAATGCGCACTGCATCCAGGGTTCCTGCCCGCCATCTGAGGAGCTGGAGGAACTCGACAACCTATGACAACCATCTTTGTAACCCATATGTAACTCCTTTTTTGTAACAAAGTTCAAATAAAGTAAATATATATATGTACATACAAAAGAATGGTGGTGGTAGGAGAAGATAATATTAGTGTTCAGTGAGAGACCACAAGGTCTCCTCTGAATACTTTTTATTTTCTTCTCCGAGGCTATGGGTCCCCACATTGGCACCAGAGGTGGTACCCTCACAAACTTTTTATATATACATATATATATATATATATATATATGTATATATATATATATATGTATATGTGTGTATATCACGAAAATAAACACGTGATTAGGAATGTGACAATGTCAGACCACGGAGGAAAAATGAAACAGGAAATTTCCTTAAGTACTTTCGTATATTAAATACATCTTCAGAAGGTCCTTCTGAATGGACCTTCTGAAGATGTATTTAATATACGAAAGTACTTAAGGAAATTTCCTGTTTCATTTTTCCTCCGTGGTCTGACATTGTCATATATATGTATATATATATATATGTATATATACAATGTCCAACATAACAGGCCAATTACACTGGATTAATCTTTGTGTTTAGATAGGAGATGCCTCGTATGGGCCAATACGCCTTCTGCAGCCCCTATGTTTATCCCTTATGTATCCCCCCATGTTTTTCACCCTCATTGTATTATCACCTGACCTAATGCGGGTATAAAATCAACTAGTATTGTAAGATCTGTTCACTTGAGAATGAACCATGGAGGTTCGAAACGTCGTGCAAATTATACAAATAAGTGTAATACACTCTATAGTAAATCACTTCTTTTCTTCACCTTAAAAGTACGAAAATGAGTTTTGGAGAACTCCTATTCCAATTAAGCCCTGATGCTAAGAAAATAGTTAGAGGGATAGAAGCCCTAAACCAGAAAATAATAAATACAGAATATGCGGTCATATTCAATGAAACATGTTTGAAAGAAAACCTGCTGCCAGTATACACCAATATATGTATATATATATATATATATATATATATATATATATATATATATATATATATATATATATATATATATATATATATATATATATATATATATATATATATATATATATATATATATATATAACTGAAAAACTCACACCCCAGAAGTGACTCGAACCCATACTGCCAGGAGTAACGCAACTGGTATGTACAGGACGCCTTAATCCACTTGACCATCACGACCGGACATAAGGAAGTGATAGCCGAAGCTATTTGAACCACTTGCCTGCCGGGACTCAGATGGTAATCTTGGGCATAACATTTTATCAAATCACCTCATTCTTTGGGGCACACGTGAGGAACACAAATGCGAACAAGCCTGAATGGTCCCCAGAAATATATGCAACTGAAAACTCACACCCCAGAAGTGACTCGAACCCATACTGCCAGGAGCAACGCAACTGGTATGTACAGGACGCCTTAATCGCACTTGTGTTCCTCACGTGTGCCCCAAAGAATGAGGTGATTTGATAAAATGCTATGCCCAAAATTACCATCTGAGTCCCAGCAGGGAAGTGGTTCAAATAGCTTCGGCTATCACTTCCTTATGTCTGGTCGTGATGGTCAAGTGGATTGAGGTGTCCTGTACACACCAGTTGCATTGCTCCTGGCAGTATGGGTTCGAGTCACTTCTGGGTTGTGAGTTTTCAGTTGCATATAGTCCTGGGGACCATTCAGGCTTGTTCGCATATATATATATATATATATATATATATATATATATATATATATATATATATATATATATATATATAAACAGTGCCAAAGCTCCTGCTCCTTGCTCTATAACCCCTGTTAGAACAGTCATTGCTCCTGCTCCCTGCTCTATAACTCTTGTTAGAACAGTCGTTACCCCTACTCCTTGCTCTTCCTAATAGCTCCACAGCTCCCTCCCCCCCTAAGAGCACTCCTGTTGGAGGCATTGTAGCTGCTCCCAGTGTCGGAGCTGTGGACTCAACAGCTGGTGTTGGGACTGTTCCACCTGCCTGTAGTGGCAGGCCGCTCCTCCACCCTCGGTAATAACCACTAGCGCCACCGCCATATTTTTGGCCGCCATTTGCAACTGCGTCGAAAATATTGCATTGTTTTGTCCTTTGTTTTGGCTGTGGCCTCTGACCCGAGGCTCAGAGTGATGCTGCGCTGGTAATGCTGAGCACAGCACTTAGGGCACAGCACTTAGAGCACAGCACTTAGAGCACAGCACTTAGGGCACAGCACTTAGAGCACAGCACTTAGGGCACAACACTTAGAGCACAGCACTTAGGGCACAGCACTTAGGGCACAGCACTTAGAGCACAGCACTTAGGGCACAACACTTAGAGCACAGCACTTAGGGCACAACACTTAGAGCACAGCACTTAGAGCACAGCACTTAGGGCACAGCACTTAGAGCACAGCACTTAGGGCACAACACTTAGAGCACAGCACTTAGGGCACAGCACTTAGAGCACAGCACTTAGAGCACAACACTTAGAGCACAGCACTTAGAGCACAGCACTTAGGGCACAGCACTTAGAGCACAGCACTTAGAGCACAACACTTAGAGCACAGCACTTAGAGCACAACACTTAGGGCACAGCACTTAGAGCACAGCACTTAGAGCACAACACTTAGAGCACAACACTTAGGGCACAGCACCTAGGGCACAGCACCTAGGGCACAGCACCTAGGGCACAGCACCTAGGGCACAACACTTAGAGCACAGAACTTAGAGCACAGCACTTAGAGCACAACACTTAGAGCGCAACACTTAGAGCACAACACTTAGGGCACAGCACTTAGGGCACAGCACCGAGGGCACAGCACTTAGAGCACAGCACTTAGAGCACAACACTTAGAGCACAACACTTAGAGCACAGCACTTAGGGCACAGCACTTAGAGCACAGCACTTAGGGCACAGCACTTAGAGCACAGCACATAGAGCACAACACTTAGAGCACAGCACTTAGAGCACAGCACTTAGGGCACAGCACTTAGGGCACAGCACTTAGGGCACAGCACCTAGGGCACAGCACTTAGGGCACAGCACTTAGGGCACAGCACCTAGGGCACAGCACTTAGAACACAGCACTTAGAGCACAGCACTTAGAGCACAGCACTTAGAGCACAGCACTTAGAGCACAACACTTAGAGCACAACACTTAGAGCACAGCACTTAGGGCACAGCACTTAGGGCACAGCACTTAGGGCACAGCACTTAGAGCACAGCACTTAGAGCACAGCACTTAGAGCGCAACACTTAGGGCACAGCACTTAGGGCACAGCACTTAGAGCACAGCACTTAGAGCACAACACTTAGAGCACAGAACTTAGAGCACAGCACTTAGAGCACAACACTTAGGGCACAACACTTAGAGCACAGAACTTAGAGCACAACACTTAGAGCGCAGCACAGTAGTGCCGAGGCGCCAGTGGCTGTGTGGATAGCACGCTGGACACGTAATCATGTGGCCCCTGTTCGATTCCCGGCGCCGGAGGGAAACAATGGGCAGAGTTTCTTTCACTCTGATGCCCCCTGTTACCTAGCAGTAAACAGGTACCAGGGAGTTAGACAGCTGCTACGGGCTGCTTCCTGTATGTGTGTGGAGGAGAGTACTGTGGGGTGAGTTACTCCACACTGGTGGAGGGGAGAACTGTGGGGTGAGTTACTCCACACTGGTGGAGGAGAGTACTGTGGGGTGAGTTACTCCACACTGGTGGAGGAGAGTACTGTGGGGTGAGTTACTCCACACTGGTGGAGGAGAGTACTGTGGGGTGAGTTACTCCACACTGGTGGAGGGGAGAACTGTGGGGTGAGTTACTCCACACTGGTGGAGGAGAGTACTGTGGGGTGAGTTACTCCACACTGGTGGAGGGGAGAACTGTGGGGTGAGTTACTCCACACTGGTGGAGGGGAGAACTGTGGGGTGAGTTACTCCACACTGGTGGAGGAGAGTACTGTGGGGTGAGTTACTCCACACTGGTGGAGGAGAGTACTGTGGGGTGAGTTACTCCACACTGGTGGAGGGGAGTACTGTGGGGTGAGTTACTCCACACTGGTGGAGGGGAGTACTGTGGGTGAGTTACTCCACACTGGTGGAGGAGAGTACTGTGGGTGAGTTACTCCACACTGTTGGAGGGGAGTACTGTGGGGTGAGTTACTCCACACTGGTGGAGGAGAGTACTGTGGGGTGAGTTACTCCACACTGGTGGAGGAGAGTACTGTGGGGTGAGTTACTCAACACTGGTGGAGGGAGAGTACTGTGGGTGAGTTACTCAACACTGGTGGAGGGAGAGTACTGTGGGTGAGTTACTCCACACTGGTGGAGGAGAGTACTGTGGGGTGAGTTACTCAACACTGGTGGAGGGGAGTACTGTGGGTGAGTTACTCCACACTGGTGGAGGGGAGTACTGTGGGGTGAGTTACTCCACACTGGTGGAGGGAGAGTACTGTGGGTGAGTTACTCAACACTGGTGGAGGGAGAGTACTGTGGGTGAGTTACTCCACACTGGTGGAGGGGAGTACTGTGGGGGAGTTACTCCACACTGGTGGAGGGAGTACTGTGGGTGAGTTACTCCACACTGGTGGAGGGAGAGTACTGTGGGTGAGTTACTCCACACTGGTGGAGGAGAGTACTGTGGGTGAGTTACTCAACACTGGTGGAGGGAGTACTGTGGGTGAGTTACTCAACACTGGTGGAGGAGAGTACTGTGGGTGAGTTACTCCACACTGTTGGAGGGGAGTACTGTGGGGTGAGTTACTCCACACTGGTGGAGGAGAGTACTGTGGGTGAGTTACTCAACACTGGTGGAGGGAGAGTACTGTGGGTGAGTTACTCCACACTGTTGGAGGGGAGTACTGTGGGGTGAGTTACTCCACACTGGTGGAGGGGAGTACTGTGGGTGAGTTACTCCACACTGGTGGAGGGGAGTACTGTGGGGTGAGTTACTCCACACTGGTGGAGGTGAGTACTGTGGGGTGAGTTACTCCACACTGGTGGAGGGAGTACTGTGGGGTGAGTTACTCCACACTGGTGGAGGAGAGTACTGTGGGTGAGTTACTCCACACTGGTGGAGGGAGAGTACTGTGGGTGAGTTACTCCACACTGGTGGAGGGAGAGTACTGTGGGTGAGTTACTCCACACTGGTGGAGGAGAGTACTGTGGGTGAGTTACTCAACACTGGTGGAGGAGAGTACTGTGGGTGAGGTTATACTCACACTGGTGGAGGAGAGTACTGTGGGTGAGTTACTCCCACACTGTGGAGGGAGTACGGTGTGAGTTACTCCACACTCGTGGAGGGAGAGTACTGTGGGGTGAGTTACTCCAACACTGGTGGAGGAGAGTACTGTGGGTTGAGTTACTCAACACTGGTGGAGGGAGAGTACTGTGGGGTGAGTTACTCCACACTGTTGGAGGGAGAGTACTGTGGGGTGAGTTAACTCCACACTGGTGGAGGGGAGTACTGTGTGGTGAGTTACTCCACCTGGTGGAGGGGAGTACTGTGGGGTGAGGTTACTCCACACTGGTGGAGGATGAGTACTGTGGGGTGAGTTACTCCACACTGGTGGAGGAGAGTACTGTGGGGTGAGTTACCTCCACCAACTGTTGGAGGGGAGTAATGTGGGGTGAGTTACTCCACACTGGTGGAGGGAGTACTTGTGGGGTGAGTTACTCCACACTGGTGGAGGTGAGTACTGTGGGGTGAGTTACTCCACACTGGTGGAGGGGAGTACTGTGGGGTGAGTTACTCCACACTGGTGGAGGGGAGTACTGTGGGGTGAGTTACTCCACACTGGTGGAGGAGAGTACTGTGGGGTGAGTTACTCCACACTGGTGGAGGGAGAGTACTGTGGGGTGAGTTACTCAACACTGTGGAGGGGAGTACTGGTGGAGGGAGAGTACTGTGGGGTGAGTTACTCCACACTGGTGGAGGGAGAGTACTGTGGGGTGAGTTACTCCACACTGGTGGAGGGGAGTACTGTGGGGTGAGTTACTCACACTGGTGGAGGGAGAGTACTGTGGGGTGAGTTACTCCACACTGGTGGAGGAGAGTACTGTGGGGTGAGTTACTCCACACTGGTGGAGGAGAGTACTGTGGGGTGAGTTACTCAACACTGGTGGAGGAGAGTACTGTGGGTGAGTTACTCCACACTGGTGGAGGAGAGTACTGTGGGGTGAGTTACTCCACACTGTGGAGGGAGAGTACTTGTGGGGTGAGTTACTCCACACTGGTGGAGGAGGAGTACTGTGGGTGAGTTAACTCAACACTGGTGGAGGGGAGAGTACTGTGGGTGAGTTACTCCACACTGGTGGAGGGGAGTACTGTGGGGTGAGTTACTCCACACTGGTGGGAGGGGAGTACTGTGGGGTGAGTTACTCCACACTGGTGGAGGGAGAGTACTGTGGGGGGGTGAGTTACTCACACTGGTGGAGGGGAGTACTGTGGGGTGAGTTACTCCACACTGGTGGGAGCTAGTACTGTGGGGTGGATTTACTCCACACTGGTGGAGGGGAGTACTGTGGGTGAGTTACTCCACACTGGTGGAGGGGAGTACTGTGGGGTGAGTTAACTCCACACTGGTGGAGGGAGAGTACTGTGGGGTGAGTTACTCCACACATGGTGGAGGGGAGTACTGTGGGGTGAGTTACTCCACACTGGTGGAGGGAGAGTACTGTGGGGTGAGTTGACTCCACACTGGGTGGAGGTGAGTACTTGTGGGGTGAGTTACTCAACACTGGTGGAGGTGAGTACTGTTGGGTGAGTTACTCCACACTGGTGGAGGGAGTACTGTGGGGTGAGTTACTCCACACTGTGGAGGTGAGTATTGTGGGGTGAGTTACTCCACACTGGTGGAGGGTGAGTACTGTGGGGTGAGTTACTCCACCTGGTGGAGGTGAGTACTGTGGGGTGAGTTACTCAACACTGGTGGAGGAGAGTACTGTGGGTGAGTTACTCCACACAGGTGGAGGAGAGTACTGTGGGGTGAGTTACTCAACTGGTGGAGGGAGAGTACTGTGGGTGAGTTACTCAACACTGGTGGAGGAGAGTACTGTGGGGTGAGTTACTCCACACTGGTGGAGGAGAGTACTGTGGGGTGAGTTACTCCACACTGGTGGAGGGAGAGTACTGTGGGTGAGTTACTCAACACTGGTGGAGGAGAGTACTGTGGGTGAGTTACTCCACACTGGTGGAGGGAGAGTACTGTGGGGTGAGTTACTCCACACTGGTGGAGGGGAGTACTGTGGGTGAGTTACTCCACACTGTGGAGGGGTACTGTGGGTGAGTTACTCCACACTGGTGGAGGGAGAGTACTGTGGGGTGAGTTACTCACACTGGTGGAGGGGAGTACTGTGGGGTGAGTTACTCCACACTGGTGGAGGAGAGTACTGTGGGGTGAGTTACTCCACACTGGTGGAGGGAGAGTACTGTGGGGTGAGTTACTCACACTGGTGGAGGGAGTACTGTGGGGTGAGTTACTCCACACTGGTGGAGGAGAGTACTGTGGGGTGAGTTACTCCACACTGGTGGAGGGAGAGTACTGTGGGGTGAGTTACTCACACTGGTGGAGGGAGTACTGTGGGGTGAGTTACTCCACACTGGTGGAGGGGAGTACTGTGGGGTGAGTTACTCCACACTGGTGGAGGTGAGTATGTGGGGTGAGTTACTCCACACTGGTGGAGGTGAGTACTGTGGGGTGAGTTACTCCACACTGGTGGAGGGGAGTACTGTGGGGTGAGTTACTCCACACTGGTGGAGGAGAGTACTGTGGGGTGAGTTACTCCACACTGGTGGAGGAGAGTACTGTGGGGTGAGTTACTCAACACTGGTGGAGGGGAGTACTGTGGGGTGAGTTACTCCACACTGGTGGAGGTGAGTATGTGGGGTGAGTTACTCACACTGGTGGAGGTGAGTACTGTGGGGTGAGTTACTCCACACTGGTGGAGGGAGTACTGTGGGTGAGTTACTCCACACTGGTGGAGGGGAGTACTGTGGGGTGAGTTACTCACACTGGTGGAGGGGAGTACTGTGGGTGAGTTACTCACACTGGTGGAGGAGAGTACTGTGGGGTGAGTTACTCCACACTGGTGGAGGAGAGTACTGTGGGGTGAGTTACTCCACACTGGTGGAGGGAGAGTACTGTGGGTGAGTTACTCAACACTGGTGGAGGAGAGTACTGTGGGTGAGTTACTCCACACTGGTGGAGGGAGAGTACTGTGGGTGAGTTACTCCACACTGGTGGAGGGAGTACTGTGGGTGAGTTACTCCACACTCGGGAGGGGAGTACTGTGGGGTGAGTTACTCCACACTGGTGGAGGGAGAGTACTGTGGGGTGAGTTACTCCACACTGGTGGAGGGGAGTACTGTGGGTGAGTTACTCCACACTCTGGAGGGGAGTACTGTGGGGTGAGTTACTCCACACTGGTGGAGGGAGACTGTGGGGTGAGTTACTCAACACTGGTGGAGGGAGTACTGTGGGGTGAGTTACTCCACACTGGTGGAGGAGAGTACTGTGGGGTGAGTTACTCAACACTGGTGGAGGGAGAGTACTGTGGGGTGAGTTACTCAACACTGGTGGAGGGAGTACTGTGGGTGAGTTACTCCACACTGGTGGAGGGAGTACTGTGGGGTGAGTTACTCCACACTGGTGGAGGGAGTATGTGGGTGAGTTACTCCACACTGGTGGAGGAGTACTGTGGGGTGAGTTACTCCACACTGGTGGAGGGGAGTACTGTGGGTGAGTTACTCCACACTGGTGGAGGAGAGTACTGTGGGGTGAGTTACTCCACACTGGTGGAGGAGAGTACTGTGGGGTGAGTTACTCCACTGGTGGAGGAGAGTACTGTGGGGTGAGTTACTCAACACTGGTGGAGGGGAGTACTGTGGGTGAGTTACTCCACACTGGTGGAGGAGTATGTGGGGTGAGTTACTCCACACTGGTGGAGGGAGTACTGTGGGTGAGTTACTCACACTGGTGGAGGGAGTACTGTGGGGAGTTACTCCACACTGGTGGAGGAGAGTACTGTGGGGTGAGTTACTCCACACTGGTGGAGGAGAGTACTGTGGGTGAGTTACTCCACACTGGTGGAGGGAGAGTACTGTGGGGTGAGTTACTCCACACTGGTGGAGGTGAGTACTGTGGGGTGAGTTACTCCACACTGGTGGAGGAGAGTACTGTGGGGTGAGTTACTCCACACTGGTGGAGGAGAGTACTGTGGGGTGAGTTACTCCACACTGGTGGAGGGAGTACTGTGGGGTGAGTTACTCCACACTGGTGGAGGGAGTACTGTGGGGTGAGTTACTCCACACTGGTGGAGGTGAGTACTGTGGGGTGAGTTACTACACTGGTGGAGGAGAGTACTGTGGGGTGAGTTACTCCACACTGGTGGAGGTGAGTATTGTGGGTGAGTTACTCTACACTGTG
>NC_091150.1:55477122-55507933 GCF_040958095.1 Procambarus clarkii | reverse complement strand
GAGGGGAGTACTGTGGGGTGAGTTACTCCACACTGGTGGAGGAGTACTGTGGGGTGAGTTACTCCACACTGGTGGAGGGGAGTACTGTGGGTGGTTACTCCACACTGGTGGAGGAGTACTGTGGGTGAGTTACTCCACACTGGTGGATGGAGAGTACTGTGGGTGAGTTACTCCACACTGGTGAGGGAGTACTGTGGGGTGAGTTACTCCAACACTGGGTGGAGGGAGAGTACTGTGGGTGAGTTACTCCACACTGGTGGAGGAGAGTACTGTGGGGTGAGTTACTCACACTGGTGAGCGGGAGAGTACTGTGGGGTGAGTTACTCAACACTGGTGGAGGGGGAGAGTACTGTGGGGTGAGTTTACTCCACACTGGTGGAGGGAGAGTACTGTGGGGTGAGTTACTCCACACTGGTGGAGGGAGAGTACTGTGGGTGAGTTACTCCACACTGGTGGAGGGAGTACTGTGGGTGAGTTACTCCACACTGGTGGAGGAGAGTACTGTGGGGTGAGTTACTCCACTGGTGGAGGGAGAGTACTGTGGGTGAGTTACTCACACTGGTGGAGGAGAGTACTGTGGGTGAGTTACTCACACTGGTGGAGGGAGAGTACTGTGGGTGAGTTACTCAACACTGGTGGAGGAGAGTACTGTGGGTGAGTTACTCCACACTGGTGGAGGGGAGTACTGTGGGGTGAGTTACTCCACACTGGTGGAGGGAGTGTACTGTGGGTGAGTTACTCAACACTGGTGGAGGGAGTACTGTGGGTGAGTTACTCCACACTGGTGGAGGGAGAGTACTGTGGGGTGAGTTACTCCACACTGGTGGAGGGGTACTGTGGGTGAGTTACTCCACACTGGTGGAGGGAGTACTGTGGGGTGAGTTACTCCACACTGGTGGAGGGAGACTGTGTGGGTGAGTTACTCAACACTGGTGGAGAGAGTACTGTGGGTGAGTTACTCCACACTGGTGGAGGAGTACTGTGGGGTGAGTTACTCCACACTGGTTGGGGAGAGTACTGTGGGTGAGTTACTCCACACTGGTGGAGGAGAGTACTGTGGGTGAGTTACTCCACACTGGTGGAGGAGTACTGTGGGGTGAGTTACTCCACACTGGTGGAGGGGAGTACTGTGGGTGAGTTACTCCACACTGGTGGAGGGAGTACTGTGGGGTGAGTTACTCCACACTGGTGGAGGGAGTACTGTGGGGTGAGTTACTCCACACTGGTGGAGGAGAGTACTGTGGGGTGAGTTACTCCACACTGGTGGAGGAGAGTACTGTGGGTGAGTTACTCCACACTGGTGGAGGGAGTACTGTGGGTGAGTTACTCCACACTGGTGGAGGAGAGTACTGTGGGGTGAGTTACTCCACACTGGTGGAGGAGAGTACTGTGGGTGAGTTACTCCACACTGGTGGAGGAGAGTACTGTGGGGGTGAAGTTACTCCACACTGGTGGAGGAGAGACTGTGGGGGGGGGTTACTCACACTGGTGAGGAGGTACTGTGGGTGAGTTACTCCACACTGGTGGAGGAGAGTACTGTGGGGTGAGTTACTCACACTGGTGGAGGGAGAGTACTGTGGGTGAGTTACTCAACACTGTGGAGGGGAGTACTGTGGGTGTGGAGGTTACTCCACCACTGGTGGAGGGAGAGTACTGTGGGTGAGTTACTCAACACTGGTGGAGGAGAGTACTGTGGGGTGAGTTAGCTCCACACAGGTGGAGGAGAGTACTGTGGGGTGAGTTACTCAACACTGGTGGAGGGAGAGTACTGTGGGTGAGTTACTCAACCACTGGTGGAGGAGAGTACTGTGGGGTGAGTTACTCCACACTGGTGGAGGAGAGTACTGTGGGGTGAGTTACTCCACACTGGTGGAGGGAGAGTACTGTGGGTGAGTTACTCAACACTGGTGGAGGAGAGTACTGTGGGTGAGTTACTCCACACTGGTGGAGGGAGAGTACTGTGGGTGAGTTACTCCACACTGGTGGAGGGGAGTACTGTGGGTGAGTTACTCCACACTCGTGGAGGGGAGTACTGTGGGGGTGAGTTACTCCACACTGTGGAGGGAGAGTACTGTGGGGTGAGTTACTCAACACTGGTGGAGGGGGAGTACTGTGGGGGTGAGTTACTCCACACTGGTGGAGGAGAGTACTGTGGGGTGAGTTACTCCACACTGGTGGAGGGGAGTACTGTGGGGTGAGTTACTCCACACTGGTGGAGGGAGAGTACTGTGGGGTGAGTTACTCCACACTGGTGGAGGGAGAGTACTGTGGGGTGAGTTACTCAACACTGGTGGAGGGGAGTACTGTGGGGTGAGTTACTCCACACTGGTGGAGGGAGTACTGTGGGGTGAGTTACTCCACACTGGTGGAGGTGAGTATTGTGGGGTGAGTTACTCCACACTGGTGGAGGTGAGTACTGTGGGGTGAGTTACTCCACACTGGTGGAGGGGAGTACTGTGGGGTGAGTTACTCCACACTGGTGGAGGAGAGTACTGTGGGGTGAGTTACTCCACACTGGTGGAGGAGAGTACTGTGGGGTGAGTTACTCAACACTGGTGGAGGGGAGTACTGTGGGGTGAGTTACTCCACACTGGTGGAGGTGAGTATTGTGGGGTGAGTTACTCCACACTGGTGGAGGTGAGTACTGTGGGGTGAGTTACTCCACACTGGTGGAGGGGAGTACTGTGGGTGAGTTACTCCACACTGGTGGAGGGGAGTACTGTGGGGTGAGTTACTCAACACTGGTGGAGGGAGAGTACTGTGGGTGAGTTACTCAACACTGGTGGAGGAGAGTACTGTGGGGTGAGTTACTCCACACTGGTGGAGGAGAGTACTGTGGGGTGAGTTACTCCACACTGGTGGAGGGAGAGTACTGTGGGTGAGTTACTCAACACTGGTGGAGGAGAGTACTGTGGGTGAGTTACTCCACACTGGTGGAGGGAGAGTACTGTGGGTGAGTTACTCCACACTGGTGGAGGGGAGTACTGTGGGTGAGTTACTCCACACTCGAGGAGGGGAGTACTGTGGGGTGAGTTACTCCACACTGGTGGAGGGAGAGTACTGTGGGGTGAGTTACTCCACACTGGTGGAGGGGAGTACTGTGGGTGAGTTACTCCACACTCGTGGAGGGGAGTACTGTGGGGTGAGTTACTCCACACTGGTGGAGGGAGAGTACTGTGGGGTGAGTTACTCAACACTGGTGGAGGGGAGTACTGTGGGGTGAGTTACTCCACACTGGTGGAGGAGAGTACTGTGGGGTGAGTTACTCAACACTGGTGGAGGGAGAGTACTGTGGGGTGAGTTACTCAACACTGGTGGAGGGGAGTACTGTGGGGTGAGTTACTCCACACTGGTGGAGGGGAGTACTGTGGGGTGAGTTACTCCACACTGGTGGAGGTGAGTATTGTGGGGTGAGTTACTCCACACTGGTGGAGGTGAGTACTGTGGGGTGAGTTACTCCACACTGGTGGAGGGGAGTACTGTGGGGTGAGTTACTCCACACTGGTGGAGGAGAGTACTGTGGGGTGAGTTACTCCACACTGGTGGAGGAGAGTACTGTGGGGTGAGTTACTCCACACTGGTGGAGGAGAGTACTGTGGGGTGAGTTACTCAACACTGGTGGAGGGGAGTACTGTGGGGTGAGTTACTCCACACTGGTGGAGGCGAGTATTGTGGGGTGAGTTACTCCACACTGGTGGAGGTGAGTATTGTGGGGTGAGTTACTCCACACTGGTGGAGGAGAGTACTGTGGGGTGAGTTACTCCACACTGGTGGAGGAGAGTACTGTGGGGTGAGTTACTCCACACTGGTGGAGGAGAGTACTGTGGGGTGAGTTACTCCACACTGGTGGAGGGAGAGTACTGTGGGGTGAGTTACTCCACACTGGTGGAGGTGAGTACTGTGGGGTGAGTTACTCCACACTGGTGGAGGTGAGTACTGTGGGGTGAGTTACTCCACACTGGTGGAGGAGAGTACTGTGGGGTGAGTTACTCCACACTGGTGGAGGTGAGTATTGTGGGGTGAGTTACTCTACACTGGTGGAGGTGAGTACTGTGGGGTGAGTTACTCCACACTGGTGGAGGTGAGTACTGTGGGGTGAGTTACTCCACACTGGTGGAGGAGAGTACTGTGGGGTGAGTTACTCCACACTGGTGGAGGTGAGTATTGTGGGGTGAGTTACTCTACACTGGTGGAGGTGAGTACTGTGGGGTGAGTTACTCCACTAGAAATAATAATAATTATAATAATACTAATAATGAGGTTTACTCATCCTCAACAAGAGGGGATAAGATATATATACTTAGTATTTTGCTTAATTTTTTACAACATTAAAAATCCCTCCTAAATCCCCCCCCCCTCCCTCCCCCCCCTCTCTCAAACACCTTCCCTCCTAATCCACCTTCTTCACCTAATAACCCATCATCATCCCTGCCCTTTCACCTATCCCCATCCCCTTACCCCCCCCCCCATCACCCTACCTCCTTCCTAGCCTATCCTCCATCCCCCCTCCTCCCTCCCCCCCCTCCCCCCCCTCCCACCCCCCCCCCCCCCCCACCCTCCCGTCCCCTCTCCTTGGCGATATAAATTGCATCAAGGAACTGCCCGGCTTGCATTTTGAGAGTAAAAATGTGACCTTTATGGAGCTAATTGTGAACTTGGGGGGGCGGGGGCGGGGGCGGGGGGGGGGGGGTAAGATAGTGTTATGCTGTTGTTTTTGCTGTTCTGCTTGTGATGTTCTTT
The DNA here is from genome assembly GCF_040958095.1 of Procambarus clarkii. Classification (NCBI taxonomy): domain Eukaryota; kingdom Metazoa; phylum Arthropoda; class Malacostraca; order Decapoda; family Cambaridae; genus Procambarus; species Procambarus clarkii. The sequence continues at coordinate 55,503,193 of NC_091150.1, read as the reverse complement.
ATGTTCTCTTGTTCTTGCAGCTCTCCTTGTGATGTCATTCATATTCTGCTCCTTGTGCTTTCCTGGTTATTGTGTTCTTGTTGTGGTGTTATGGTGTTCTTGTTGTGGTGTTATGGTGTTCTTGTTGTGGTGTTATGGTGTTCTTGTTGTGGTGTTATGGTGTTCTTGTTGTGGTGTTATGGTGTTCTTGTTGTGGTGTTATGGTGTTCTTGTTGTGGTGTTATGGTGTTCTTGTTGTGGTGTTATGGTGTTCTTGTTGTGGTGTTATGGTGTTCTTGTTGTGGTGTTATGGTGCTCTTGTTGTGGTGTTATGGTGTTCTTGTTGTGGTGTTATGGTGTTCATGTTGCGGTGTTATGGTGTTCTTGTTGTGGTGTTATGGTGTTCTTGTTGTGGTGTTATGGTGTTCTTGTTGTGGTGTTATGGTGTTCTTGTTGTGGTGTTATGGTGTTCTTGTTGTGGTGTTATGGTGTTCTTGTTGTGGTGTTATGGTGTTCTTGTTGTGGTGTTATGGTGTTCTTGTTGCGGTGTTATGGTGTTCTTGTTGTGGAGTTATGGTGCTCTTGTTGTGGTGTTATGGTGTTCTTGTTGCGGTGTTATGGTGTTCATGTTGCGGTGTTATGGTGTTCTTGTTGTGGTGTTATGGTGTTCTTGTTGTGGTGTTATGGTGTTCTTGTTGTGGTGTTATGGTGTTCTTGTTGTGGTGTTATGGTGTTCTTGTTGTGGTGTTATGGTGTTCTTGTTGTGGTGTTATGGTGTTCTTGTTGTGGTGTTATGGTGTTCTTGTTGTGGTGTTATGGTGTTCTTGTTGTGGTGTTCTTGTTGTGGTGTTATGGTGTTCTTGTTGTGGTGTTATGGTGTTCTTGTTGTGGTGTTCTTGTTGTGGTGTTATGGTGTTCTTGTTGTGGTGTTATGGTGTTCTTGTTGTGGTGTTCTTGTTGTGGTGTTATGGTGTTCTTGTTGTGGTGTTATGGTGTTCTTGTTGTGGTGTTCTTGTTGTGGTGTTATGGTGTTCTTGTTATGGTGTTCTTGTTGTGGTGTTATGGTGTTCTTGTTGTGGTGTTATGGTGTTCTTGTTGTGGTGTTATGGTATTCTTGTTGTGGTGTTATGGTGTTCTTGTTGTGGTGTTATGGTGCTCTTGTTGTGGTGTTATGGTGTTCTTGTTGTGGTGTTATGGTGTTCTTGCTGTGGTGTTCTTGTTGTGGTGTTATGGTGTTCTTGCTGTGGTGTTATGGTGTTCTTGCTGTGGTGTTCTTTTTGTGGTGTTATGGTGTTCTTGTTGTGGTGTTATGGTGTTCTTGCTGTGGTGTTCTTGTTGTGGTGTTATGGTGTTCTTGTTGTGGTGTTATGGTGTTCTTGCTGTGGTGTTCTTTTTGTGGTGTTATGGTGTTCTTGTTGCGGTGTTATGGTGTTCTTGTTGTGGTGTTATGGTGCTCTTGTTGTGGTGTTATGGTGTTCTTGTTGTGGTGTTATGGTGTTTTTGTTGTGGTGTTATGGTGTTCTTGTTGTGGTGTTATGGTGTTCTTGTTGCGGTGTTATGGTGTTCTTGTTGTGGTGTTATGGTGCTCTTGTTGTGGTGTTATGGTGTTCTTGTTGTGGTGTTATGGTGTTCTTGCTGTGGTGTTCTTGTTGTGGTGTTATGGTGTTCTTGTTGTGGTGTTATGGTGTTCTTGCTGTGGTGTTCTTTTTGTGGTGTTATGGTGTTCTTGCTGTGGTGTTCTTGTTGTGGTGTTCTTGTTGTGGTGTTATGGTGTTCTTGCTGTGGTGTTCTTGTTGTGGTGTTATGGTGTTCTTGCTGTGGTGTTCTTGTTGTGGTGTTATGGTGTTCTTGCTGTGGTGTTATGGTGTTCTTACTATTGTATTTTGGTACTCACCTAATTGTACTCACCTAATTGTGCTTGAGGGGGTTGAGCTCTGGCTCTTTGGTCCCGCCTCTCAACCGTCAATCAACAGGTGTACAGGTTCCTGAGCCTATTGGGCTCTATCATATCTACACTTGAAACTGTGTATGGAGTCAGCCTCCACCACATCACTTCCTAATGCATTCCATTTGTCAACCACTCTGACACTAAAAAAGTTCTTTCTAATATCTCTGTGGCTCATTTGGGCACTCAGTTTCCACCTGTGTCCCCTAGTGCATGTGCCCCTTGTGTTAAACAGCCTGTCTTTATCAACCCTGTCGATTCCCTTGAGAATCTTGAATGTGGTGATCATGTCCCCCCTAACTCTTCTGTCTTCCAGCGAAGTGAGGTTTAATTCCTGTAGCCTCTCCTCGTAACTCATACCTCTCAGCTCGGGTACTATTCTGGTGGCAAACCTTTGAACATTTTCCAGTTTAGTCTTATGCTTGACTAGATATGAACTCCCTGCTGGGGCTGCATACTCCAGGATTGGTCTGACATATGTGGTATACAAAGATCTGAATGATTCCTTACACAAGTTTCTGAATGTCATTCTTATGTTGGCCAGCCTGGCATATGCCGCTGATGTTATCCTCTTGATATGGGCTGCATGGGACAGGTCTGGCGTGATATCAACCCACAAGTCATTTTCTCTCTCTGACTCTTGAAGTATTTCATCTCCCAGATGATACCTAGTATCTGGCGTCCTGCTCCCTACGCATATCTTCATTACATTACACTTGCTTGGGTTAAACTCTAACAACCATTTGTACGACCATTCCTTCAGCTTGTCCATGTCTTCTTGGAGCCTTAAGCAGTCCTCCTCCTATGTCTTAATCCTTCACATAATTTTGGCATCGTCAGCAGACATTGAGAGAAATGAATCTATCCCCTCCGGGAGATCATTTACATATATCAGAAACAAGATAGAACAACGTACAGAGCCCTGTGGGACTCCTATGATGACTTCACGCCAATCTGAGGTCTCACCCCTCACCGTAACTCTCTGCTTCCTATTGTTTAGGTACTCCCTTATCCACTGGAGCACCTTACCAGCTACACTTGCCTGTCTCTCTAGCTTATGTATCAGCCTCTTATGTGGTACTGTGTCAAAGGCTTTCCGACAATCCAAGAAAATGCAGTCCACCCAGCCTTCTCTTTCTTGCTTAATCTTTGTCATCTGGTCGTAGAATTCTATTAAGCCAGTCAGGCAAGATTTACCCTCCCTGAACCCATGTTGGCGATTTGTCACGAAGTCCCTTCTCTACAGATGTGCTACCAGGTTTTTCCTCCCGATCTTCTCCATCACCTTGCATGGTATACAAGTCAAGGACACTGGCCTGTAGTTCAGTGCCTCTTGCCTTTCGCCCTTTTTGTATATTGGGACCACATTCGCCGTCTTCCATATTTCTGGTAGGTCTCCCGTCTCTAGTGACTTACTATACACTATGGAGAGTGGCAAGGAAAGTGCCTCTGCACACTCTTTCAGTAACCATGGGGAGATCCCGTCTGGACCAACAGCCTTTCTAACATCCAGATCAAACAGGTGTCTCTTGACCTACTCACTCGTAATTTCGAACCCTTCCAAGGCCGCCTAGTTTACTTCCCTTTCTCCTAGCACAATGACCTCACCTTGTTCTATTGTGAAGACATCCTGGAACCTCATGTTGAGTTCTTCACACATCTCTTTGTCATTCTCTGTATACCTGTCCTCGCCTGTTCTAAGTTTCATTACCTGTTCTTTCACTGTTGTTTTCCTCCTGATGTGACTATGGAGTAGCTTTGGTTCGATCTTGGCTTTGTTTGTTATATCATTTTCATAATTTTTCTCTGTTTCTCTTCTCACACTAACATACTCGTTCCCGGTTCTCTGGTATCTCTCTCTACTTTCTGGTGTTCTGTTATTCCGGAAGTTCCTCCACGCCCTTTTGTTCAGTCCCTTTGCTTCCATACATGCCCTATTATACCATGGAATCTTCTTTTGCTTCTCGGATTTTTCCCTTTGGGCCGGCATGAACCTGTTTACTGCCTCCTAACACTTCTGGGTGATATAGTCCATCATATCTTGTACAGACTTATCTCTGAGGTCTGTGTCCCAAGGTATTTCCCTCAGGAAACGTCTCATTTCCTCGTAATTCCCCTTTCGGTATGCCAGCCTTTTGATTCCTAGTTCTATTTTGGGAGAGATAATTCATTGCTCTACCAGATACTCAAAGTTTGATACACTGTGGTTACTCATTCCCAAGGGTGCTTTCATCTTAACTTCCCTTATATCCCACTCATTTAGTGTTGTTCTGGTGTTCTTGGTGTTCTTGCTGTGGTGTTATGGTGTTCTTGCTGTGTGTTATATGTCCTGGCTGTGGTGTTGTGTCCTGGCTGTGGTGCTGTGTGTCCTGGCTGTGGTGCTGTGAGTCCTGGCTGTGGTGCTGTGTGTCCTGGCTGTGGTGTTATGTGTCCTGGCTGTGGTGTTGTGTCCTGGCTGTGGTGTTGTGTCCTGGCTGTGGTGATGTGTCCTGGCTGTGGTGTTGTGTCCTGGCTGTGGGGTTGTGTCCTGGCTGTAGTGCTGTGTGTCCTGTCTGTGGTGTTGTGTCCTGGCTGTGGTGCTGTGTGTCCTGGCTGTGGTGCTGTGTGTCCTGGCTGTGGTGCTGTGTGACCTGGCTGTGGTGTTGTGTCCTAGCTGCAGTGCTGTGTGTCCTGGCTGTGGTGTTGTGTCCTGGCTGTGGTGTTGTGTCCAGGCTGTGGTGCTGTGTGTCCTGGCTGTGGTGCTGTGTGTCCTGGCTGTGGTGCTGTGTGTCCTGGCTGTGGTGTTATGTGTCCTGGCTGTGGTGTTGTGTCCTGGCTGTGGTGTTGTGTCCTGGCTGTGGTGATGTGTCCAGGCTGTGGTGTTGTGTCCTGGCTGTGGTGCTGTGTGTCCTGGCTGTGGTGCTGTGTGTCCTGGCTGTGGTGTTGTGTCCTGGCTGTGGTGCTGTGTGTCCTGGCTGTGGTGTTGTGTCCTGGCTGTGGTGTTGTGTCCTGGCTGTGGTGCTGTGTGTCCTGGCTGTGGTGCTGTGCGTCCTGGCTGTGGTGCTGTGTGTCCTGGCTGCGGTGCTGTGTGTCCTGGCTGTGGTGATGTGTGTCCTGGCTGTGGTGCTGTGTGTCCTGGCTGTGGTGTTGTGTCCTGGCTGTGGAGCTGTGTGTCCTGGCTGTGGTGTTGTGTCCTGGCTGTGGTGTTATGTGTCCTGGCTGTGGTGCTGTGTACTCACCTAGTTGTACTCACCTAGTTGTGTTTGCGGGGGTTGAGCTCTGGCTCTTTGGTCCCGCCTCTCAACCGTCAATCAACAGGTGTACAGATTCCTGAGCCTATCGGGCTCTGTCATATCTACACTTGAAACTGTGTATGGAGTCAGCCTCCACCACATCACCCCCTAATGCATTCCATTTGTCAACCACTCTGACACTAAAAAAGTTCTTTCTAATATCTCTGTGGCTCATTTGGGCACTCAGTTTCCACCTGTGTCCCCTTGTGCGTGTTCCCCTTGTGTTAAATAGACTGTCTTTATCTACCCTATCAATCCCCTTCAGAATCTTGAATGTGGTGATCATGTCCCCCCTAACTCTTCTGTCTTCCAGCGAAGTGAGGTTTAATTCCCGTAGTCTCTCCTCGTAGCTCATACCTCTCAGCTCGGGTACTAGTCTGGTGGCAAACCTTTGAACCTTTTCCAGTTTAGTCTTATCCTTGACTAGATATGGACTCCATACTGGGGCTGCATACTCCAGGATTGGCCTGACATATGTGGTATACAAAGTTCTGAATGATTCTTTACACAAGTTTCTGAATGCCGTTCGTATGTTGGCCAGCCTGGCATATGCCGCTGATGTTATCCGCTTGATATGTGCTGCAGGAGACAGGTCTGGCGTGATATCAACCCCCAAGTCTTTTTCCTTCTCTGACTCCTGAAGAATTTCCTCTCCCAGATGATACCTTGTATCTGGCCTCCTGCTCCCTACACCTATCTTCATTACATTACATTTGGTTGGGTTAAACTCTAACAACCATTTGTTCGACCATTCCTTCAGCTTGTCTAGGTCTTCTTGAAGCCTCAAACAGTCCTCTTCTGTTTTAATCCTTCTCATAATTTTAGCATCGTCCGCAAACATTGAGAGAAATGAATCGATACCCTCCGGGAGATCATTTACATATATCAGAAACAAGATAGGACCGAGTACAGAGCCCTGTGGGACTCCACTGGTGACTTCACGCCAATCGGAGGTCTCGCCCCTCACCGTAACTCTCTGCTTCCTATTGCTTAGATACTCCCTTATCCACTGGAGCACCTTACCAGCTACACCTGCCTGTCTCTCCAGCTTATGTACCAGCCTCTTATGCGGTACTGTGTCAAAGGCTTTCCGACAATCCAAGAAAATGCAGTCCGCCCAGCCCTCTCTTTCTTGCTTAATCTGTGTCACCTGATCGTAGAATTCTATCAAGCCTGTAAGGCAAGATTTACCCTCCCTGAATCCATGTTGGCGATTTGTCACGAAGTCCCTTCTCTCCAGATGTGTTACCAGGTTTTTTCTCACGATCTTCTCCATCACCTTGCATGGTATACAAGTCAAGGACACTGGCCTGTAGTTCAGTGCCTCTTGTCTGTCGCCCTTTTTGTATATTGGGACCACATTCGCCGTCTTCCATATTTCTGGTAGGTCTCCCGTCTCTAGTGATTTACTATACACTATGGAGAGTGGCAAGCAAAGTGCCTCTGCACACTCTTTCAGTACCCATGGTGAGATCCCATCTGGACCAACCGCCTTTCTAACATCCAGATCCAGCAGGTGTCTCTTGACCTCCTCTCTCGTAATTTCGAACTCCTCCAAGGCCGCCTGGTTTACCTCCCTTTCTCCTAGCACAGTGACCTCACCCTGTTCTATTGTGAAGACCTCCTGGAACCTCTTGTTTAGTTCCTCACACACCTCTCTGTCATTCTCTGTATACCTGTCCTCGCCTGTTCTAAGTTTCAATACCTGTTCTTTCACTGTTGTTTTCCTTCTGATGTGACTGTGTGTCCTGGCTGTGGTGCTGTGTGTCCTGGCTGTGGTGTTATGTGTCCTGGCTGTGGTGATGTGTGTCCTGGCTGTGGTGCTGTGTGTCCTGGCTGTGGTGTTGTGTCCTGGCTGTGGTGTTGTGTCCTGGCTGTGGTGTTGTGTCCTGGCTGTGGTGTTGTGTCCTGGCTGTGGTGTTGTGTCCTGGCTGTGCTGTGTGTCCTGGCTGTGGTGTTGTGTCCTGGCTGTAGTGCTGTGTGTCCTGGCTGTGGTGCTGTGTGTCCTGGCTGTGGTGTTATGTGTCCTGGCTGTGGTGTTGTGTCCTGGCTGTGGTGTTGTGTCCTGGCTGTGGTGTTGTGTCCTGGCTGTGGTGTTGTGTCCTGGCTGTAGTGCTGTGTGTCCTGGCTGTGGTGCTGTGTGTCCTGGCTGTAGTGCTGTGTGTCCTGGCTGTGGTGCTGTGTGTCCTGGCTGTAGTGCTGTGTGTCCTGGCTGTAGTGCTGTGTGTCCTGGATGTAGTGCTGTGTGTCCTGGCTGTGGTGCTGTGTGTCCTGGCTGTGGTGCTGTGTCCTGGCTGTGGTGCTGTGTGTCCTGGCTGTAGTGCTGTGTGTCCTGGCTGTAGTGCTGTGTGTCCTGGCTGTGGTGCTGTGTGTCCTGGCTGTGGTGTTGTGTCCTGGCTGTGGTGCTGTGTGTCCTGGCTGTGGTGCTGTGTGTCCTGGCTGTGGTGTTGTGTCCTGGCTGTGGTGCTGTGTGTCCTGGCTGTGGTGCTGTGTGTCCTGGCTGTGGTGTTGTGTCCTGGCTGTGGTGTTGTGTCCTGGCTGTGGGGTTGTGTCCTGGTTGTAGTGCTGTGTTTCCTGGCTGTGGTGTTATGTGTCCTGGCTGTGGTGCTGTGTCCTGGCTGTAGTGCTGTGTGTCCTGGCTGTGGTGCTGTGTGTCCTGGTTGTGGTGTTATGTGTCCTGGCTGTGGTGTTGTGTGTCCTGGCTGTGGTGTTGTGTGTCCTGGCTGTGGTGTTGTGTCCTGGCTGTGGTGCTGTGTGTCCTGGCTGTGGTGTTGTGTCCTGGCTGTGGTGCTGTATGTCCTGGCTGTGGTGTTATGTGTCCTGGCTGTGGTGCTGTGTCCTGGCTGTAGTGCTGTGTGTCCTGGCTGTGGTGCTGTGTGTCCTGGCTGTGGTGTTATGTGTCCTGGCTGTGGTGTTGTGTGTCCTGGCTGTGGTGTTGTGTCCTGGCTGTAGTGCTGTGTGTCCTGGCTGTGGTGTTGTGTCCTGGCTGTGGTGTTGTGTGTCCTGGCTGTGGTGTTGTGTCCTGGCTGTGGTGCTGTGTGTCCTGGCTGTGGTGTTGTGTGTCCTGGCTGTAGTGCTGTGTGTCCTGGCTGTGGTGCTGTGTGTCCTGGCTGTGGTGTTGTGTGTCCTGGCTGTGGTGCTGTGTCCTGGCTGTAGTGCTGTGTGTCCTGGCTGTGGTGTTGTGTGTCCTGGCTGTGGTGTTGTGTGTCCTGGCTGTGGTGTTGTGTGTCCTGGCTGTGGTGTTGTGTGTCCTGGCTGTGGTGTTATGTGTCCTGGCTGTGGTGCTGTGTCCTGGCTGTAGTGCTGTGTGTCCTGGCTGTGGTGCTGTGTGTCCTGGCTGTGGTGTTGTGTGTCCTGGCTGTGGTGTTGTGTGTCCTGGCTGTGGTGTTGTGTGTCCTGGCTGTGGTGTTGTGTCCTGGCTGTGGTGCTGTGTGTCCTGGCTGTGGTGTTGTGTCCTGGCTGTGGTGTTGTGTCCTGGCTGTAGTGCTGTGTGTCCTGGCTGTGGTGTTATGTGTCCTGGCTGTGGTGCTGTGTGTCCTGGCTGTGGTGTTGTGTGTCCTGGCTGTGGTGTTGTGTCCTGGCTGTAGTGCTGTGTGTCCTGGCTGTGGTGTTGTGTCCTGGCTGTGGTGCTGCGTGTCCTGGCTGTGGTGCTGTGTGACCTGGCTGTGGTGCTGTGTCCTGGCTGTGGTGCTGTGTGACCTGGCTGTGGTGCTGTGTCCTGGCTGTGGTGCTGTGTCCTGGCTGTGGTGCTGTGTGACCTGGCTGTGGTGTTATGTGTTCTTGCAGCCGTGTCCTCCACAGCGGACACGCTTCCTCGCTGAAATATTGTGTTGATCACTGCAGTTTTTTCAGTATATTGTAACAAAAATATTATCAAGTGGATTTTGTTCAGACAGGTTGGTACAAAAAAAATTTTGTGTGTGTTTGTCCATGTTTTGACAAGAGGATGATAGAGAACATCGTCGCTGTAGCCTCGCGGGACTGAACATTGTCCTGTGTTTGTTGTGTTTGTTGTGTCTATTTGTCTGATGTTTTTGTTACAAGATAATTTGAAAATGTAATTTTTTTTCCCGATTATTTCTTCGTCATAATTTAATGAGTTATTATATTTAGTGTTCGTGGGTTTATTGTTGTGGTGTTCATGGGTGTATTGTTGTGGTGTTCATGGGTGTATTGTTGTGGTGTTCATGGGTGTATTGTTGTGGTGTTCATGGGTGTATTGTTGTGGTGTTCATGGGTGTATTGTTGTGGTGTTCATGGGTGTATTGTTGTGGTGTTCATGGGTGTATTGTTGTGGTGTTCATGGGTGTATTGTTGTGGTGTTCATGGGTGTATTGTTGTGGTGTTCATGGGTGTATTGTTGTGGTGTTCATGGGTGTATTGTTGTGGTGTTCATGGGTTTATTGTTGTGGTGTTCATGGGTTTATTGTTGTGGTGTTCATGGGTGTATTGTTGTGGTGTTCATGGGTGTATTGTTGTGGTGTTCATGGGTGTATTGTTGTGGTGTTCATGGGTGTATTGTTGTGGTGTTCATGGGTTTATTGTTGTGGTGTTCATGGGTTTATTGTTGTGGTGTTCATGGGTGTATTGTTGTGGTGTTCATGGGTGTATTGTTGTGGTGTTCATGGGTGTATTGTTGTGGTGTTCATGGGTGTATTGTTGTGGTGTTCATGGGTTTATTGTTGTGGTGTTCATGGGTTTATTGTTGTGGTGTTCATGGGTGTATTGTTGTGGTGTTCATGGGTTTATTGTTGTGGTGTTCATGGGTTTATTGTTGTGGTGTTCATGGGTTTATTGTTGTGGTGTTCATGGGTTTATTGTTGTGGTGTTCATGGGTGTATTGTTGTGGTGTTCATGGGTTTATTGTTGTGGTGTTCATGGGTTTATTGTTGTGGTGTTCATGGGTTTATTGTTGTGGTGTTCATGGGTTTATTGTTGTGGTGTTCATGGGTGTATTGTTGTGGTGTTCATGGGTTTATTGTTGTGGTGTTCATGGGTGTATTGTTGTGGTGTTCATGGGTGTATTGTTGTGGTGTTCATGGGTGTATTGTTGTGGTGTTCATGGGTGTATTGTTGTGGTGTTCATGGGTGTATTGTTGTGGTGTTCATGGGTGTATTGTTGTGGTGTTCATGGGTGTATTGTTGTGGTGTTCATGGGTGTATTGTTGTGGTGTTCATGGGTGTATTGTTGTGGTGTTCATGGGTGTATTGTTGTGGTGTTCATGGGTTTATTGTTGTGGTGTTCATGGGTGTATTGTTGTGGTGTTCATGGGTGTATTGTTGTGGTGTTCATGGGTGTATTGCATTATAGTTTCTTTAATCCAGTCTCGTTTATTCTTACAGTGATTGGAGAGCGAGATTAGCATAGATTATGCTTGCAGTGATTGGAGATCCAGATTAGCACAAATTATGCTTACAGTGATTGGAGAGCTAGATAAGCATAGATTATGCTTGCAGTGATTGGAGAGCTAGATTAGCATAGGTTATGCATGCAGTGATTGGAGATCCAGATTAGGATTGGTTAAGCTTGTAGTGATTGGCGAGCCAGATTAGCATAGGTTATGCATGCAGTGATTGGAGAGCCAGATTAGGATTAGTTATGCTTGTAGTGATTGGCGAGCCAGATTAGCATAGATTATGCTTGCAGTGATTGGGGAGCCAGATTAGCATAGGTTATGTTTTCAGTGATTGGAGAGCCAGATTTGCATAGGTTATGCATGCAGTGATTGGAGAGCCAGATTAGCACAAATTATGCTTACAGTGATTGGAGAGCGAGATTAGCACAAATTATGCTTGCAGTGATTGGAGAGCCAGATTAGGATTGGTTACGCTTGCAGTGTTTGCAGGACAAACACACTCAGTTTGTTTTATGATGATCAATAATTTCTGGTTTTATAAACTGCAATAAATATGGATAACAATTTATACCTCACATTAAGAGGATTAAGGCAGCGTTTTTTCTTGATTTTTTTCGGTCATAAAATATAATTATTGTCATAAATATATATTTCGTATTTAACAGCGAGAGATAGAGCATCATAGAGAGATATATATAGTTTAATAGAGATAAATGGATTGATGTATAAACGAATGAATGGACAGATGAATAGATAGAATAGATAGACATTGACGAATATATATATATATATATATATATATATATATATATATATATATATATATATATATATATATATATATATATATATATATATATATATATATATATATATATATATATATATATATATATATATATATATATATATATATATATATATATATAGTTGGTATGCAAACAGTTGGTATGGGACTACACGTGCGTATCAACCCTGGCTAACACCTACATTAACCTCAGTGTTGCACAACCAGGTGGCGCTGCCACCCACAGGGAAGCAGCCAAATCTCGTAAGTATAGAGAACTGGATCACCACTACAATTTTGTCCCCATTGCTTCTGAGACACTCGGCGCCTGGGGTAAAAGTGCTACCAGTTTTTTGAAGGAACTGGGTTCTAGGCTCATTGAAACGACAAGGGACCCAAGAGCTGCAAGCTTTCTTTTCCAGCGCCTCAGTGTGGCGATACAGAGGGGAAATGCGCACTGCATCCAGGGTTCCTGCCCGCCATCTGAGGAGCTGGAGGAACTCGACAACCTATGATAACCATCTTTGTAACCCATATGTAACTCCTTTTTTGTAACAAAGTTCAAATAAAGTAAATATATATATATATATATATATATATATATATATATATATATATATATATATATATATATATATATATATATATATACATATGTATATATGTATATATTCTCCAAAATTCATTTTTATTTCTAGTCTGACGCTACACTTGAGCGCGTTTCGTAAAACTTATTACATTTTCAAAGACTTTAGTTTACTCACACACAACTTATAACTGAACAGAGCTTAAACATCTTCGATTTTATACCTGCATTTGGGTGAGGTGATATGTTACAACAGTTTTGGATGAGGTGAAAACAAACTTTCAACACAAGACAGAACACGAAACAATGGGTATAATATTTTGTAAGTTAAAGGGAAGAATGGAAGTAACTGCAATGGGCCTATTGGCCCATATATCTTGATACTTCTATATTGGTGCGGAGTCTTGAAGTGGGTAGAGTACAGTTGTGCATTAATTGGCTGTTGATTGCTGGTGTCGACTTCTTAATGTGTAGTGCCTCACAGATATCTAGCCGCCTGCTATCGCTGTATCTATCGATGATTTCTGTGTTTTTTGTTAAGACTTCTCTGGTGATGGTCTGGTTGTGGGAAAAGATTATATGTTCCTTAATGGAGCCCTGTTGCTTATGCATCGTTAATCGCCTGGAAAGAGATGTTGTTGTCTTGCCTATATACTGAATTCTTTGAGGCTTACAGTCCCCAAGTGGGACTTTGAAGGCATAGACGACATTTAGCTCCTTTTCTTTTCTGCCTAGTCATCAAGGAAGTCACCGATAACCTGTCCAGTGAGCTTAACATTTGGTTTTTGGACGATAGTACTCTAGCCGGCTCCCCAGCCTCACTCTTGGACGACATAAGAATTATTCAGGAGCAAGGAGCAAGCCTAGGCCTCACCCTGAACCCATCCAAGTGCAAAATAACCTCCACCACCCAGCACATAATAGAGCAAATAAAGGTTGTTTTGCTTGATATTCACGTAACCAACCCTGAGGACAGCACACCCCTAGGTGCTCCTCTTGGAAGGAATGCCATCGACGGGGTCCTTGGTAAGAAGATCACTGATCAGAAGAGGATGAACGAGAGGATTGAAGACATCGATGCTCATGGTGCACTTTACCTCATCACCAGATGCTTGTCCCTCCCCAGGCTGACCTACTTTCTTAGATGTTCGCCATCTTTCAATAATATTAAATTAAAAGAGTACGACAGCTTGCTGAAATCAACACTAGAAAAAGCCCTCAATCTTTCTGTCAGCGACTCACAGTGGAAACAAGCCTCCCTTCCAGTCAGACTAGGGGGGCCTCGGCGTTCGCACAGCAACACAAATTTCGGTACCAGCGTTCCTGTCCTCTTCAGTGGGGTCTGACAACTTGGTGAAGGAAATCCTACCTGAACACCTAGTTCAACGGGCAGGGGTACATGATCCCAGCTTCACAGGCTGCACCACCAAATGGGTCTCTCTCGCAGGACCAGCACCCCAACCACTGCTTTCTGAAACCCATAAGCAATCCAGCTGGGATCGCCCCATTGCCGACCAAGAAGCTGCGACATTACTAGAAGATGCGACAACACCATGACACTGCCCGACTTAGAGCTGTAGCAGCTCCCCATGCAGGGGACTTCCTATTAGCAACCCCAATGTCAGCAACTGTCACTCGCCTCACACCGCAGGCCCTCCGTATTGCTGTGGCTCTCCGCCTCGCTGCCCCAATCCACACCGAATACAGGTGTATTTACGGCGAGGCAGAGGCCGGCAGGTACGGACGCCATGGCCTTCTCTGCCAAAGGACAGGAGGATGGCATGCAAGACACGGCGAGGTTAACGGCATTATCAAGAGAGGGCCTTACCAAGGCCGGTTGTCCAGCAGAGAGAGAGCCCCGTTACCTAATGACCCGCAACTCTGATGAGCCTGTCGGTCGCCCAGACGGGATCACGGTTGGGTTCCAGACGGTGAACCCTTGGAAGAATGGTAGAAAGTTGGTGTGGGACTACACTTGCGTTTCAACTTTAGCCAACACCTATGCTAACTTCAGTGCTGCACAGGCAGGAGGAGCTGCCAATCACCGGGAATCAGCCAAGTCACGTAAATACGGAGACATTGATCACCACTACAATTTTGTCCTCATTGCCTCAAAAAACACTTGGTGCCTGGGGTAGAAATGCGGCAAGTTTTTTGAAGGAGTTGGGGTCCAAGCCAATTGAAACAACTAGAGACCCTAGAGCCGCCAGTTTTCTCTTTCAGCGTCTTAGTGTGGCGATCCAGAGAGGAAATGCTCACTGCGTCCATGGTTCCTGCCCGCCATCTGAGGAGCTGGAGGAGCTGTACAACTTGTGACAAGTAGTCTTGTACCTTGCATGTAACCAATGTTGTAACCCTGTTTGTGTAATGAATTTTTTAAATAAAGTTAGACATATATACACACTTACAAAAAGAATAGGGGTGGTAGGAAAAGAAAATATCAAAGTGTTCAGTAAGGATCCACAAGGTCTTCTCTGAGTACTCATTATTTTCTTCTCCGAGGCTATGGGTCCCTACATTTGCACTAGAGGTGGTACTCCTTTTAGGTTTATATATATATATATATATATATATATATATATATATATATATATATATATATATATATTTTATTAAATATGACCGAAAAAGTAAGATTAATAATTCTAACACGAATTTTCTCAATCTTTCGTACATTATGCTTCACTGTTGGAGGTAAATCAAAAATCACTTCTCCAAAATTCATTTTTATTTCTAGTCTGACGCGACACGGGCGCGTTTCGTAAAACTTATTACATTTTCAAAGACTTCACAAATACACAACTGATTAGAACTTGCATTTCCCTGATTTTATATCTACATTTGAGTGAGGTGGGAAGGGTGATGTGGCATTACATTTGAGTGAGGTGGGAAGGATGATGTGGCATTAGAGGATATTAATAGGGTATTAAAAGTATCAACACAAGACAGAACACGAAACAATGGATATTGAATAGAAGTGTTTGTAGAAAGCCTATTGGTCCATATTTCTTGATGCTTCTATATTGGAGCGGAGTCTTGAGGTGGGTAGAATATAGTTGTGCAATAATTGGCTGTTGATTGCTGGTGTTGACTTCTTGATGTGTAGTGCCTCGCAAACGTCAAGCCGCCTGCTATCGCTGTATCTATCGATGATTTCTGTGTTGTTTACTAGGATTTCTCTGGCGATGGTTTGGTTATGGGAAGAGATTATATGTTCCTTAATGGAGCCCTGTTGTTTATGCATCGTTAAACGCCTAGAAAGAGATGTTGTTGTCTTGCCTATATACTGGGTTTTTTGGAGCTTACAGTCCCCAAGTGGGCATTTGAAGGCATAGACGACGTTAGTCTCTTTTAAAGCGTTCTGTTTCGTGTCTGGAGAGTTTCTCATGAGTAGGCTGGCCGTTTTTCTGGTTTTATAGTAAATCGTCAGTTGTATCCTCTGATTTTTGTCTGTAGGGATAACGTTTCTATTAACAATATCTTTCAGGACCCTTTCCTCTGTTTTATGAGCTGTGGAAAAGAAGTTCCTGTAAAATAGTCTAATAGGGGGTATAGGTGTTGTGCTAGTTGTCTCTTCGGAGGTTGCATGGCTTTTCACTTTCCTTCTTATGATGTCTTCGATGAAACCATTGGAGAAGCCGTTATTGACTAGAACCTGCCTTACCCTACAGAGTTCTTCGTCGACTTGCTTCCATTCTGAGCTGTGGCTGAGAGCACGGTCGACGTATGCGTTAACAACACTCCTCTTGTACCTGTCAGGGCAGTCGCTGTTGGCATTTAGGCACATTCCTATGTTTGTTTCCTTTGTGTAGACTGCAGTGTGGAAACCTCCGCCCTTTTCCATGACTGTTACATCTAGAAAAGGCAGCTTCCCATCCTTTTCCGTCTCGTAAGTGAAACGCAGCACGGAACTCTGCTCAAATGCCTCCTTCAGCTCCTGCAGATGTCTGACATCAGGTACCTGTGTAAAAATGTCGTCAACATACCTGCAGTATATGGCCGGTTTCAAGTTCATGTCGACTAAGACTTTTTGCTCGATGGTACCCATGTAGAAGTTTGCAAACAGGACACCTAGGGGAGAACCCATAGCGACCCCATCTACTTGCTTATACATATGCCCATCCGGGCTCAAGAAGGGTGCCTCTTTAGTACAAGCTTGGAGTAGTTTCCTCAGAATACTTTCTGGCATGTCAAGAGAGTATTCTTGACAAGCCATTCTTGACATGCCATGGTATTCTTGAGAGTATTCTTTCTTGACATGCCAGAAAGTATTCTGAGGAAACTACTCCAAGCTTGTACTAAAGAGGCACCCTTCTTGAGCCCGGATGGGCATATGTATAAGCAAGTAGATGGGGTCGCTATGGGTTCTCCCCTAGGTGTCCTGTTTGCAAACTTCTACATGGGTACCATCGAGCAAAAAGTCTTAGTCGACATGAACTTGAAACCGGCCATATACTGCAGGTATGTTGACGACATTTTTACACAGGTACCTGATGTCAGACATCTGCAGGAGCTGAAGGAGGCATTTGAGCAGAGTTCCGTGCTGCGTTTCACTTACGAGACGGAAAAGGATGGGAAGCTGCCTTTTCTAGATGTAACAGTCATGGAAAAGGGCGGAGGTTTCCACACTGCAGTCTACACAAAGGAAACAAACATAGGAATGTGCCTAAATGCCAACAGCGACTGCCCTGACAGGTACAAGAGGAGTGTTGTTAACGCATACGTCGACCGTGCTCTCAGCCACAGCTCAGAATGGAAGCAAGTCGACGAAGAACTCTGTAGGGTAAGGCAGGTTCTAGTCAATAACGGCTTCTCCAATGGTTTCATCGAAGACATCATAAGAAGGAAAGTGAAAAGCCATGCAACCTCCGAAGAGACAACTAGCACAACACCTATACCCCCTATTAGACTATTTTACAGGAACTTCTTTTCCACAGCTCATAAAACAGAGGAAAGGGTCCTGAAAGATATTGTTAATAGAAACGTTATCCCTACAGACAAAAATCAGAGGATACAACTGACGATTTACTATAAAACCAGAAAAACGGCCAGCCTACTCATGAGAAACTCTCCAGACACGAAACAGAACGCTTTAAAAGAGACTAACGTCGTCTATGCCTTCAAATGCCCACTTGGGGACTGTAAGCTCCAAAAAACCCAGTATATAGGCAAGACAACAACATCTCTTTCTAGGCGTTTAACGATGCATAAACAACAGGGCTCCATTAAGGAACATATAATCTCTTCCCATAACCAAACCATCGCCAGAGAAATCCTAGTAAACAACACAGAAATCATCGATAGATACAGCGATAGCAGGCGGCTTGACGTTTGCGAGGCACTACACATCAAGAAGTCAACACCAGCAATCAACAGCCAATTATTGCACAACTATATTCTACCCACCTCAAGACTCCGCTCCAATATAGAAGCATCAAGAAATATGGACCAATAGGCTTTCTACAAACACTTCTATTCAATATCCATTGTTTCGTGTTCTGTCTTGTGTTGATACTTTTAATACCCTATTAATATCCTCTAATGCCACATCATCCTTCCCACCTCACTCAAATGTAATGCCACATCACCCTTCCCACCTCACTCAAATGTAGATATAAAATCAGGGAAATGCAAGTTCTAATCAGTTGTGTATTTGTGAAGTCTTTGAAAATGTAATAAGCTTTACGAAACGCGCCCGTGTCGCGTCAGACTAGAAATAAAAATGAATTTTGGAGAAGTGATTTTTGATTTACCTCCAACAGTGAAGCATAATGTACGAAAGATTGAGAAAATTCGTGTTAGAATTATTAATCTTACTTTTTCGGTCATATTTAATAAAATATGTCTACAGGAAAGACTGCTACCAAAATATACTAATATATATATATATATATATATATATATATATATATATATATATATATATATATATATATATATATATATATATATATATATATATATATATACATATATATATATATATATATATATATATATATATATATATATATATATATATATATATATATATATAATTTCTTTAGTACATAATTTGTTTATGTACTTTCGTATATTAATACATATTCAGAAGGAGTGACTCCTTCTGAAGATGTATTAATATACGAAAGTACTTAAGGAAATTCCTGTTTCAATTTTCCTCCGTGGTCTGACACTGTCATATATATATATATATATAGTATATATATATATATATATATATATATATATATTTATATATATATATATATATATATATATATATATATATATATATATATATATATATATATATATATATATATAAGGCTCTAGGCTCTACCAGCCTTCCTTTCCTCCTCTCATGCATCGCACGACCTCGTCAGAGATATTTTACCTGCAACCCTGAGAGATTCAGCAGGAATACACGATCCTGCTTTCACTGAATGTTCAAATCAGTGGAATGTTCTTGCAGCCCCAGCAACCATTATAGAGCCAACAAAACAACACAAACAGTCCGGCTGGGACCACCCTCTAGTGGAAAAAGTAGCTGATGCCATGCTAAGCGTCGCAACATCAGACAAGGAGAAAGCCCGCCTCAGAGCAGTGCGTGCCCCCCATGCAGGAGACTTCCTCCTGGCAGTACCCATGTCTGCAATGGGCACGCGCCTAGATCCAGAATCCCTTCGTGTAGCAGTGGCCCTCCGCCTTGGTGCCCCAATTCACACTGAATACAAGTGTATTTGCAACAGGGTGGAAGCAGACCAATACGGACTGCATGGGTTGCATTGCGGAAGCACAAAGGGCTGGCATGCAAGACACAACGAGGTCAATGACATCATCAAGAGAAGCCTCGTCTCAGCTGGGTGCCCAGCGGAGAGAGAACCTCGCATCCTAGGGGTCCAAAACCCGGATTTCCCAGCACTTCGCCCTGATGGCATCACCATATACTCATGGAAGGAGGGTAGACAGTTGGTGTGTGACTACACATGTGTATCCACCCTGGCTGACACCTATGTACACTTCGGAGCTGATCAAGCAGGTGGGGCGGCCAACCACAGGGAAACAGCAAAATCAGTCAAGTACAGGCGACTGGAAGGTCAATACCTCTTTGTCCCCATAGCGTCTGAGACGCATGGCCCCTGGGGCAAGAGTGCCTTGGGATTTCTCAAGGAATTGGGGTCCAAGCTCATTGACGTCACCAGAGACCCAAGGGCTTCCAGTTTTTTATTTCAGCGTCTCAGTGTGGCGATCCAGAGGGGAAATGCTTGCTGCGTCCTCGGTTCCTGTCCAGAAGCGGAGGAGCTTCAAGAGATCCATAACCTTTAGGCATTTGTCTTGTATGTTTTGTAACCTTTAAATACGCAATAAAGGAAAAAAAAAGGGAAGGGGGTGGTAGGAGAAAAGCACACAGAAACTGTATTGGAGGGGACCTACATTCCCTCCAATGCGTTATGTGTGGTTTCCTCCGAGGCTATGGGTCCCCCTTCTTCCAGCCAGAGGTGGTACTCCCTTCCCTATATAATTTATATATATATATATATATATATATATATATATATATATATATATATATATATATATATATATATATATATATATATATATATATATATATATATATATATATATATGTCGTACCTAGTAGCCAGAACTCACTTCTCAGCCTACTATTCAAGGCCCGATTTGCCTAATAAGCCAAGTTTTCCTGAATTAATATATATACTATAATTTTTTTCTTATGAAATGATAAAGCAACCCTTTTCTCTATGTATGAGGTCAATTTTTTTTTATTGGAGTTAAAATTAACGTAGATATATGACCGAACCTAACCAACCCTACCTAACCTAACCTAACCTATATTTATAGGTAAGGTTAGGTTAGGTAGCCAAAAAAAGCTAGGTTAGGTTAGGTTAGGTTGGTTAGGTAGACGAAAAAACATTAATTCATGAAAACTTGGCTTATTAGGCAAATCGGGCCTTGAATAGTAGGCTGAGAAGTGCGTTCTGGCTATTAGGTACGACATATATATATAATATATATATATATATATATATATATATATATATATATATATATATATATATATATATATATATAATTTCTTTAGTACATAATTTGTTTATGTACTTTCGTATATTAATACATCTTCAGAAGGAGTCACTCCTTCTGAATATGTATTAATATACGAAAGTACATAAAGAAATTCCTGTTTCAACTTTCCTCCGTGGTCTGGCACTGTCACATTTTTAATCACGTGTTTATTTTCGTGATACACACACACACACCCACACACACACACACACACACACACACACACACACACACACACACACACACACACACACACACACACAGGGGAGCAGGAAAGAGCCAAGGTGACGAGATGAAGGAAATGTTCGCCCAGTTTCTGGAGGACATCAAGAGTGAGATGCAAGAAATGATGCAGGAAATGAAGAACGAAATAAGCAACCTGAAAAGAGAGCTGACAGCAGCAAAGGAGGAGATTAGAACCCTCAAAGAGAATGGTATCGAGGCTGAGAGTCAGAAAACCACCCAGGGAGAAGGTGGTAATAGTTTTCTGGATGAGAATGCCACAATAAAAGCAACATTTGCGGAAATACTAAAAAAAAATAACTCTGAAGTAATGACTGCAGTGATGGAGGTGGCCATGAAAGCAGCCACCTCGCAGGAGGCGGCACGCTCCACTAGCCAACTGCTGGAAAGGAAAAGATCAGTGGTTGCTGTGGGTATTAGGGAACAGGAAGGAACCAATAGGACAGAGTGGAATGACAAGGACAAAGCAGCAGTGAATGAAGTACTAAAGGCACTAGACATGGAAGGGGCCGAGCATAGCATTGAGAAGGTTTTCAGGCTAGGCCGGTACAACAAAGACCGAGATCGAATGATAAAGATAGTGTTTGCAAACGAGAACACAAAGGAGAGGATCCTATCAAGGAAGAGCTCCCTGAAAAACGTGGGAAAATTAAAAAATGTATTCCTCCAGCGAGACATGACAAGGGAGGAGAGAGCCGTGGCGGCAGAAGCAAGGAAGAGGCGCAGGGCGAGAGGGGAAAACCAGGAAGTCACAGCTCCCAACACAACACCCCCAGAGGCGAGGGGGGAACCCACAACCAGCTACCCAGTAACACCAGAAGGGAGGACAACCCCGCCTCCCTCCTCTGCATAGAAAACCCCCCTACCCCAAACCCTCCCTGCCCCCACTCAAAAGTTCAGCCAAATCTCCCTCCCCCCACACCCAATCCCCACCCTTCTACCCCTCCCCTCCTCCCGAGTCCTCCCTCCCCCCTTTCCTTCCCGTCCTCCCTCCCCTTTCACCCCATACCCTCCCTGTCCCTCCCCCTTCACTGGATCCCCCGCCCCTCATTCCAGTATCCTCTGAGATCCTGTTACCCACCTCACAGGTCCTCACACCCATGGAACAGCCTCCCCCACCAGCAGAACACTCACCAAGGAGGCGATTTGAGAAGGGACAGAAGAAAGTGAGCCTCAAAGCGATGTACACTAACATAGATGGAATTACAAATAAAGCAAATGAGCTTGGAGAACTGGTACTAGAGGAAAACCCAGACATAATAGCCCTCACAGAAACAAAGATCACGAAAACAATAACAAATGCAGTGTTTCCACAGGACTATTATGTTATGCGGAAAGAGAGGGAAGGAAGAGGTGGGGGTGGTGTAGCTCTGCTGGTAAGAAAAGGCTGGGATTTTGAGGAGATGGATATTCAGGGCTGTGAAGGTTTCAGTGACTACATAGCAGGTACTGTAACAAATGGAGGGAAAAAAATTATAGTCGCAGTCATATATAATCCACCACCAAATGACAGAAGACCTAGACAGGAATATGATAGAAACAACATGGCCACCATTAACATAATAGAAAGAGCAGCTTCTGTTGCTAGCAGGAATGGATCTGGACTACTAATTATGGGAGACTTCAACCATGGGAAGATAGATTGGAAGAACAGAGACCCGCATGGAGGACCAGAAACATGGAGAGCTAAGCTGCTGGACGTGGCAACAAGAAACTTTCTAAGCCAGCATACCAAAGAGCCAACAAGAATGAGAGGAGAAGATGAACCAGCAATGCTTGATTTGATATTTACCCTAAATGAATGGGATATAAGGGAAGTTAAGATGGAAGCGCCCTTGGGAATGAGTGACCACAGTGTATTGAATTTTGAGTACCTGGTAGAGCTAGGACTTATCTCCCCCCAAAAAGAACTAGGAATCAAAAGGCTGGCATACCGAAAGGGGAATTATGAACAGATGAGAAGTTTCCTAAATGAAATACCTTGGGACACAGACCTCAGAGACAAGTCTGTACAGGGTATGATGGACTATGTTACCCAAAAGTGTCAGGAGGCAGTAAACAGGTTCATCCCGGCCCAAAGGGAAAAATCCGAGAAGCAACAGAAGAATCCATGGTATAATAGGGCATGTATGGAAGCGAAGAAACTGAACAAAAAAGCGTGGAGGAACTTCCGGAATAACAGAACACCAGAAAGCAGAGAGAGATACCAGAGAACCAGGAATGAGTACGTCAGGGTGAGAAGAGAAGCAGAGAAAAATTTTGAAAATGATATAGCAAACAAAGCCAAGACCGAACCAAAGCTACTCCACAGTCACATCAGAAGGAAAACAACAGTGAAAGAACAGGTATTGAAACTTAGAACAGGCGAGGACAGGTATACAGAGAATGACAGAGAGGTGTGTGAGGAACTCAACAAGAGGTTCCAGGAGGTCTTCACAATAGAACAGGGTGAGGTCACTGTGTTAGGAGAAAGGGAGGTAAACCAGGCGGCCTTGGAGGAGTTCGAAATTACGAGAGAGGAGGTCAAGAGACACCTGCTGGATCTGGATGTTAGAAAGGCTGTTGGTCCAGATGGGATCTCACCATGGGTACTGAAAGAGTGTGCAGAGGCACTTTGCCTGCCACTCTCCATAGTGTATAGTAAGTCACTAGAGACGGGAGACCTACCAGAAATATGGAAGACGGCGAATGTGGTCCCAATATACAAAAAGGGCGACAGACAAGAGGCACTGAACTACAGGCCAGTGTCCTTGACTTGTATACCATGCAAGGTGATGGAGAAGATCGTGAGAAAAAACCTGGTAACACATCTGGAGAGAAGGGACTTCGTGACAAATCGCCAACATGGGTTCAGGGAGGGTAAATCTTGCCTTACAGGCTTGATAGAATTCTACGATCAGGTGACACAGATTAAGCAAGAAAGAGAGGGCTGGGCGGACTGCATTTTCTTGGATTGTCGGAAAGCCTTTGACACAGTACCGCATAAGAGGCTGGTACATAAGCTGGAGAGACAGGCAGGTGTAGCTGGTAAGGTGCTCCAGTGGATAAGGGAGTATCTAAGCAATAGGAAGCAGAGAGTTACGGTGAGGGGTGAGACCTCCGATTGGCGTGAAGTCACCAGTGGAGTCCCACAGGGCTCTGTACTCGGTCCTATCTTGTTTCTGATATATGTAAATGATCTCCCGGAGGGTATCGATTCATTTCTCTCAATGTTTGCGGACGATGCTAAAATTATGAGAAGGATTAAAACAGAAGAGGACTGTTTGAGGCTTCAAGAAGACCTAGACAAGCTGAAGGAATGGTCGAACAAATGGTTGTTAGAGTTTAACCCAACCAAATGTAATGTAATGAAGATAGGTGTAGGGAGCAGGAGGCCAGATACAAGGTATCATCTGGGAGAGGAAATTCTTCAGGAGTCAGAGAAGGAAAAAGACTTGGGGGTTGATATCACGCCAGACCTGTCTCCTGCAGCACATATCAAGCGGATAACATCAGCGGCATATGCCAGGCTGGCCAACATACGAACGGCATTCAGAAACTTGTGTAAAGAATCATTCAGAACTTTGTATACCACATATGTCAGGCCAATCCTGGAGTATGCAGCCCCAGCATGGAGTCCATATCTAGTCAAGGATAAGACTAAACTGGAAAAGGTTCAAAGGTTTGCCACCAGACTAGTACCCGAGCTGAGAGGTATGAGCTACGAGGAGAGACTACGGGAATTAAACCTCACTTCGCTGGAAGACAGAAGAGTTAGGGGGGACATGATCACCACATTCAAGATTCTGAAGGGGATTGATAGGGTAGATAAAGACAGTCTATTTAACACAAGGGGCACACGTACTAGGGGACACAGGTGGAAACTGAGTGCCCAAATGAGCCACAGAGATATTAGAAAGAACTTTTTTAGTGTCAGAGTGGTTGACAAATGGAATGCATTAGGAAGTGATGTGGTGGAGGCTGACTCCATACACAGTTTCAAGTGTAGATATGACAGAGCCCGATAGGCTTAGGAATCTGTACACCTGTTGATTGACGGTTGAGAGGCGGGACCAAAGAGCCAGAGCTCAACCCCCGCAAACACAACTAGGTGAGTACAACTAGGTGAGTACACACACACACACACACACACACACACACACACACACACATACACACACACACACACACAAACACACACACACACACACACACATACACACACACACACACACACACACACACATGTGTGTGTGTGTGTGGAATGGAATGGAATTTAATGGAAGAAAAATGGAATGCACTTGGGGAACAGGTTGTGGAAGCAAATACTATTCATACTTTTAAAACTAGGTATGATAGGGAAATGGGATAGGAGTCATTGCTGTAAACAACCGATAGCTGGAAAGACGGGATCCATAAGTCAATGCTCGATCCTGCAAGCACAAATAGGTGAGTACAAATAGGTGAGTACACACCATCTCCCCAAGCCCCCCCATCTCCCCTATCCCCCACAGCCTCTCCTCCCCCCATGCTTCCCCAACCCTCCCTCTCTCACCCCCCCCCAACCCTCCCCCTCTCACTCTCCCCCCCAACACTCTCCCTCTCACTTTCCCCCCCCTACCCTCCCCCTCTTACCCATCCCCCTTACCCTCCCCCTCTCCCCCACCACCCCCTTCTCCCCCACCCCCCAAGCCCTCCCTCCACCAGTCTCCCCGTGCCAGGCCCCACCAGCTCCCAATCACCCCAGATCCCAAAGTTCCCCCCCAGAGAAGAAGCAGAAGAGAGTCAGTTTCAAGGTGATGTACTCGAACATAGATGGGATCACAAGCAAGACAAGTGAGCTAAGGGAAAGAGCACAGGAAGTTAACCCAGATGTAATCGGACTCACTGAAACAAAACTCTCTGGAATCATAACGAATGCCGTGTTTCCCCAGGAGTACACAGTAATAAGGAAAGAGTGGGAAGGTAGGGGAGGAGGTAGAGTGGCCCTACTCATGAGAAAGGAATGGAGTTTTAAGGAGATGGCCATCCCGGGCTGTGAGGAGTTCAGAGACTACATAGCAGGCACAATAACAATGGGAGGACCAAGAATAGTAGTAGCAGTAATATACAACCCTCCACCTAATGACAGAAGACCCAGTCAAGAGTATGACAACAACACCATGGCAGTTAACACTATAATTGAGAGGGCAGCCTCTGCTGCCTGTAGAAATAGATCCCACCTGCTCATCATGAGCGACTTCAATCACGGAAGGATTGATTGGGAGAACAAGGAACCGCATGGAGGCGAGGATACGTGGAGAGCCAAACTACTGGAGGTGGTGACTAGAAACTTTTTAACCCAGCATGTCGGAGAACCCACAAGGATGAGAGGCAATGATGAACCAGCGAGACTCGACCTAGTCTTCACTCTGAACGACTCCGACATAAGAAAAATCGGTTTTGAGGACCCAGTAGGAATGAGCGACCACAGTGTACTGGTGTTTGAGTACTTGATTGAAGAAGGGTTATTGAACTCGAGGAGGGATACCGAAACCAAAAGGTTAGCATACCGAAAGGGAAACTATGAGGGGATAAGAAAATTCCTAACAGATATAGCATGGGAAACAGAGCTCAGGGGAAAGACGGCCCAAGATATGATGGATTACATCACACAGAAGTGCAAGGACGCAGCAAACAAGTTTGTCCCAGTCCAAAAGGAAAACAGGGAAATGAAAATGAGAAACCCATGGTTTAATCAGAGATGTAGGCTAGCTAAGCAGCAAAGTAAAAGGGCATGGAGAAACTATAGGAATAGCAGGACACTGGAGAGCAGAGAAAGATACCAGAATGCCAGGAATGAATATGTCA
>NC_091150.1:55440622-55476622 GCF_040958095.1 Procambarus clarkii | reverse complement strand
CCAAGAAATTTTCTCATATTGTATTCACCCTTATTTCCATAATTCATTAATTCAACATAACCAAATCACCTCAGTACGCAATATTCTCCTCACTCTTACAATTAATTCGTTTTGGTACTCCCATATTTTATACATGCTACCCCATGATATTTTCAATCCATACCATAGTCAAACTATTCTCCTAAAACCATACTTTATGTTCCCCAAATTGTCCACTTCTACAGCTCTATATCTGTTCATTCTCATTAGCATCTAACATCCATTTACAAGGGTAGACAGTACCACTCCCTTTTGATATTTAATGCAGAACACTTATGGGATACTTGCAGTAATGCCAGAGGGAAGATAGTTCCAATTTGGTTATATTTTTTGGCTCATGGTACTTTTGGCCAAATTAACATCAACTCTACTTTAGAATGTGGCAGTCTTTATTTTCCAGAATATTACAAGAAGTGTGATTTCCTATAAGGGCTATTTCTTAAGCACTTCTCTGGCTTTAGTGCCTCATTTGCTAAAACAATTTTTTGTTTTTAAATACAAGGGCAGTAAATCCTATATTATTCAAATTACTCAGGATGCGAAACCTACACTTCACTATAGTACAAAGCAAGCCTTATGCACATACTATAAAGCCTAATACTGTACAGTATATACACCAGTAAGGCTAATTTTCACTTGGTAAAGCTTAACATACACACACACTATGAAGCGTAATACAGTATATTCACAGTGTAAAGAGCAAAACCCAATTAATAAACAGAATGGAAAGTTCAGATTATTAAGTGCTTAGTACCTATATTTTCTATATAACAAGTAGTTGGCAACTGCTTCACTTTGGCTCACTTGGCAACCAAATGAAACCAATGCAAAAACTCTGAATTAATAATGTTGAGGTTCATCATTTGAACTTCAGATAATGCAGGACAAAATACTCGAAGAAATTTGAAATGACACTTGCTCAGAATACATGAAACAATATACCAAGAGAAGTATCAGTTTGTAATATGAAGAACAGTCCTTCCTATTCATTAATATACTGTACATCATTAATAGTCAAATCATCACTCCTTGTTCAAACAACTGAGAAGCATAAACACACTGCAAAAAAACTAAGAACATTTATTAATTTAAAATAATTTTCAGCCATGCTATAAAAAAAATATAAAATCCATATGCAGTCTATTCTTACCAACTCATGTTTAGTATGGATTCCACCCTTAGTACTGTGGATCTTTTAAAGCTTAAATAAGCTAACAAAGACAAAACATCAATTATAACTGATGAAATGTTGCACAAAGAATACTAGACATCCAAATCCAATAAATAAAACAAATTTGTCTGTAGCAGCTAATAAACTACACTAAAAAAAACACTCACCATTTCAAGTAGATTCATATCTGCATGCTTGACTCTCCGCCCTGGAGCTACCAGAAGGCCAAAGCATCTCTCCACATTAAGTTCATCCATGCTTGTGTGCACAGCGCTGCTCTGACTGCTAGGGGGTGCTGGAGTGACAGTCAGGACAAGCTGCTTCTCAGTATTACAACGCAGTTTGAAGAATTCTTTATCCCTTGGCACAGTATTGAAGTTCCCCTAAGGAGTATGTTTCTATTAACTCTCCAATGGCATATCTGAATGCAAACTGAAATTTACAATGATATAAATGTAACACTTTGACATTAAAGAGCAATGTTAGGAACAAAAACTCTATACATTTTTTCTGTCTAGCACAATTCCATCAATACCAGTGAGAGTGAGTTATGCTCTGATAATTTGTAGCTTTGACAATTTGTAAGAAAAGCTCAGAAGCAATTTTGAAATTCTAAGATTGTTTCGAAGGATTTTTGTTTGAATTATATAAGTTCCTGAAATTTTGATGATGCTTCCTCCATGTCAGATTTTTATTATTATTTATTTATGATGTATTTTATCAGACCACAGTCATTTATATACATTCGAAGTGGAAAGACGATATTATTAATAGCTTACAGTCAGCCATTCATTACATCATATTTTGCAACAAACCTGGCTTAGGTTCCACAAAGCAATTATGTGTCCACTTATGAAATTTTTACCGTTTAAGTTGCCACGAGTGATCTAAATCAGTACCTGGGGTATTTACTAACCCATTTATGATCTAAGCATTACCAGGTCACCCACATCCTGAGGCTATATCTGTTATGGATGACCTTATAGTGCAATGGAGATTATAAACTGTTTGGTAAATACCAAATAAGTCAACATGATTAAGATTAGTAGTATAAATCGTGGTAGTCCTTTGTGAATCCTATCCCGGGACAACTTTAAACACACATTTTCAAGTGTTATTTGTCTATACTTTAGACCAACATATTTACAAACTCTGATATTTATCTATGAAAATACGAGTGAATGTACTTGGATGTAGTGTACAGTGTGTGATAATTAAAGAGGGGAACTGCACATCTGGCCTTTCAAAGTGGTAGGTACTGCTGTGGGTGACTGCTGCAGTGGTTGATCCATGATGCTATATTGTGTGAATTATATAATGAATGGACAGGTAACACAGTACTGTACATACATATTTTAAATATCAATCTTTTTTCACCAAATTATTCCCCCCTTTTTTCTCTGGCCTGATGTTTTCCCATTCCAAGAAAGCAGGAATAAGGGGTATTCGGTGATAATGAATGAATGCGATTCATTTCACAGATTTCCATTAATATAAAACACACACACACACACAACAGGGTTGATTCAACAGAAATTGCGAGAGGGCACAGAGATCAAAAGACACAAGCATGGAATCAATATAGAAAGAGGTCAAACCCCCAAACATACCAGCGATACAAAGATGTGAGAAACAACTACACGTCAGTAAGGAGAAAGGCAGAGAGGAACTTTGAGAATGGTATAGCAGATAAATGTAAATCAGATCCAGGTCTTTTCTATATATTCATTAAAAGCAAGCTGCAGGTAAAGGAGGTTCAGAGGTTGAAAATGGGGGACAGATACACGGCAAATGAAAAGGAAATATGTGAAACATTAAACGAAAAGTTCCAAAGTGTGTTTGTACAAAATGAGATCTACAGGGAACCATACACAATAACAATTCCAGAGAACATCATAGAGCACATAGAGGTGTTGAGAGACGAAGTGAAACAAATGCTCTTGGAGGTAAGTAAGAACAAAAGCAGTTGGCCCCAAATGGAGTTCTGAGAGAATGTGCACACTGAGCTCAGCATACCACTTTAGCCGATTTTTCAGACTTCGTTGTGTACAGGAGCCGTAGCAGATGTGTGGAAAAAGGCTAACATTGTTCCAATCTACAAAAGTGGAAGCAGGGAAGACCCCAACAATTATAGACCTGTATCATTGACAAGTGTAATAGTAAAAAATATTGGAAAAAATAATAAAAACTAAATGGGTAGAACACCTGGAGAGAAATGATATTAATATCAGACAGACAGTATGTTTTTCGATCTGGAAGATCCTGTGTATCGAATTTATGGTTTCTATGATCGAGCCACAAAGATTTTACAGGAAAGAGATGGTTGGACTGACTGCATCTATCTGGACCTAAAAAAAAGGCTTTAGACAGAGTTCCACATAAGAGGTTGTTCTGGAAACTGGAAAACATTGGAGGTGTGACAGGTAAGCTTCTAACATGAATAAAATATTTCTGACTGATAGAAAAATGAGGGCAGTAATCAAAGGCAATGTATCAGACTGAAGAAATGTCAAGTGGGGTACCACAGGGTTCAGTTCTTGCACCAGTAATGTTCACTGTCTACATAAGTGATCTACCAGATGGAATACAGAATTATATGAACATGTTTGCTGATGATGCTAAGACAATAGGAAGGATAAGGATAGGATTAGAAAACTTAGATGATTGTCATGCCCTTCAAGAAGACCCGGACAAAATAAGTATATGGAGCACCACTTGGTAAATGGAATTTAATGTGAATAAGTACCGTGTTATGGAATGTGGAATAGGAAAACAGAGACCCCACACAACCTATAAATTGTGAGAAATCTTTAAAGAATTCTGATATAGAAAGAGATCTAGGGGTGGTTCTAAATAGAAAACTATCACCTGAGGACCACATTAGGAACGTTGTGCGAGGAGCCTATACTACGCTTTCTAACTTCAGAATTGCTTTTAAATACATGGATGAGGAAATACTAAAAAAATTGTTCACGACTTTTGTTAGGCCAAAGCTAGAATATGCAGCGGTTGTGTGGTGCCCATATCTTAAGAAGCACATCAACAAACTGGAAAATGTGCAAAGACATGCTACTAAGTGGCTCCCAGAGTTGAAGGGCAAGAGCTACGAGGAGAGGTTAGAGGCATTAAATATGCCAAAACTAGAAGATAGAAGAAAAAGAGGAGATATGATTACAATGTACAAAATAGTAACAGGAATTGATAAAATTGATAAGGTAGGTTTCCTGAGATCTGGAACTTCAAGAACAAGAGGTCATAGATTTAAACTGACTAAACAAAGATGCCGAAGAAATATAAGAAAATTCACTTTCGCAAACAGAGTGGTAGACGGTTGGAACAAGTTAGGTGAGAAGGTGGTGTAGGCCAAAACAGTTAATAGTTTCAAAGCGTTATATGATAAAGAGTGCTGGGTAGACGGGACACCATGAGCGTAGCTCTCATCCTGTAACTACACTTAGGTAATTACACTCACACATGGAATTCAATGTGAATAAATGCCATGTTATGGAATGTGGAATTGGAGAAAATAAACCACACATAACTTACAAATTATGTGGAAAGGAATTAAAGAATGAGATAGAGGTGGTTTTGGATAGTAACTGTCACCAGCGGAACACACAAAGAATATTGTGAGAGGAGTGTGTGTGCGTCACTTTCCAACTTCCCTCTTGCTTTTAATTACATGGATGGTGAAATACTAAAGAAACTGTTCATGACTTGTGAGACCAACATTGGAATATGCAGCAGTTGTATGGTGTCCATATCTCAAGAAGCACATAAATAAACTGGAAAAAGTGCAAAGCAATGCTATGAAATGGCTTCCGGAACTGAAAAATAAGAGTTACGACAAGAGGCTAGACGTGTTAAATATGCCAAAACTAGATGATAGAAGAAAAAGAGGTGACATGTTCACCACTTGCAAAATACTAAAAGGAATCGACCAAATTGACAAAAAGGAATACTGTATCTGAAACCAGGAACTTCAAGAACAAGAGGACACAGATTCAGGCTAAAGAAACAATGGTGCGAAATAAATATTAGAAAATTTTCTTTTGCAGAGTAGTAGACGGTTGGAACAAGTTAAGTGAGAAGGTGGATGAGGCCAAAACTGCCAGTAGTTTCAAAGTGTTATATGACAAAGAGTGCTGGGTAGACCGAACACCACGAGCATATTTCTCATTCTGTAACTACACTCAGGTAATTACACATACGCACATAGTTCCAGAAGGCTCAATTTTTCTTTTAATGTTTTCGATTTTACAGCTTTTAAGAAATGATCATTTTACCTTGCTGTCTTCCTCTTTAATTTCTAAAGATATATCGAACAGGTGAACATGATCTGCTTGTTGTCGATTTTGGCAGAGCTCCACTTCTTTCTTCACCAATTTATTTCTGGGCACTCTTCGGAACGCTGCTGCGAAGGTGATCAACACACGTGCAACCTAAACACAAGTCATTGATTTAATAAGACAACATTTAAAAAAAAAAAAATAAAAAATAGGTTCACTTTTGAAACAAGATGAAGCTCCATATCTACATTTTATTTCTAAACTTTATGTTTAGAAATCAAGTGTAGGGATCCGATCATCTAAGAAATAAATAAAAAATGGATAGGTTTAATGAGTACTGTACTTGAAGTGGACAGGCTACCTGTCAAGATTCAGGTCGGACCCACTCATGGCTTGGTTCTTCAACACTAATGATTACCCAATATATGCTCATCTCATGTATGCAGTAGAATAGGTTAAGGGACATGAATAAAAAAATATTCGTCCACACATGAAAAATAGTATAAAATCTTAAACAAGTCTAACATTACTTGGCATCAGCATTGTGAAAATTTCATCCCAATATGTTAGGAATGGATTTTATATGAATTAAACAAAAAAAAGTGTGTAACCAGTACTGATTATAACAATAATACCTCCTAGTTAGTGGAACTCAAAAATAATGCAGTGATAAAGAGATGCAAGTACCTGTCAAATGCACAATGAAGAAGAGAGTAGTAAGGAGGGTCCACAAAGTGGATATGCATCTGGTGCCTTCTAGGATTGCTGATTGCCAACTGGAGGGCAAAATTTCACACAAATATCAGTGATTAAACCACAGGCGAACAGTCCGAATGGAGCCGGACCGTCGATCCTCGAGAGAACTGAATTCTTCGGAGCGATATCCACACACGCAAAATCTGGGTTGTGCATGAGGTAAGCTGCAAGGGCATCCCACACCCACTGGGACTGGACTCGGGAAGCCGGAAACCTCCAGAAAGATGGAACCAAAGAACCGTCGGGATCACTGAACCGAACCCGGGAAGAGGTAGACGCCAAATCCAACTTGTACAAGAAGGGAGCAAAAGAGAACCCCACACCCTGAAACACTAAGCACTGCTCCGAGGGTACAAAAACCCAAGTGGGGTCCAAAGGGGCCCAAGGCCCCCAAGTCAACCCCTTCTCCACCCCAGGAACCTCACCCTGAGGATCCAGGACCGAGCCATCTTCCACACCCTCCACCTCAAAAGAAAATGCAGCAGCAGCCAAAAAAGCAGGAATGAAGGGGGCCCACTGGCCAGACACAGAAACTCCAGCAGAAGGACTAGGCTCGAATGCCTCCACCACCACCACTCTGGAACGGGACTTCCCCGATCCTGCCAGAGTCTCAACACCAACTAAACCCTGCCCTGACTCCGAAACCCTCAGAGGCTTTGGAGCCGGAAGCAAGGGGGAAGGAACCGGATGGACAACAGAAGGGGAGGGATAAGAGGGGGGGGGGGGGGAGAACGAAACCAGAGATAAAGCAACTCCCATTCCCAAGTCCGGGTCCTTAAAACCAAAACAGGGCAGTCTCGGGGCATACGGGGAAGCAACTAACCTAGCATGTTGCAGCAACCTAAACCTAGCATGCAAAGCAGCTGCCGCCTGCACCATCATATCGTAAGCAGTAGCTCGGGTGAACTGGAGCACACACAAGCAACAAACGTCGCATGACTCCGGGTCAGAAGAATCGCCAACACAACAGGCAACATGGCAGAGGCACAACCGGCGATTGTCCCCCAAAGACAAGGGGAAAGAGTAACCTTCCGACTCACACAAAACAAGAGGGGACTCAAGGATCACATGCATCGGACTACGGAGCCCCCGCTGGCTTTCCCAGGGCCCTTAGCCTTATTAACACGCTAAGAGAAGCCCAGGCAGGGTACTGCGAATTGGTGTCCAAGACTACCAAACAATCTGCTAATAGCTGAACCCCTGGGATGTGTCCACTCACAGGGCCTGCCAAGGAGTACCACCAACCACACAAAAACGAGAATAGATATGATGATAGACATATACACCCCAACACAGAAGAGGCAACTATCAAGGCAGACCCCCTCACCAGGCAGAAAAATAAGAATAAAAGCAAAACCCTGCAAGAGGACAACGTACCCAGGTGGAACAGAGCTAGCCACTGAAAGAGCTGAGCACTAGCTATGCAGTACCCCGCACCCCCCTACCAGTGACAAAAACTACCCCTATCCAGAAGCAAACACGGGTAACAAAGACCCCAGTTGACTCAAAGGGCAGCAAAGTACCGAGCAGTAAAAGACACAGAGGGGGATAGATCCCGAGGTAATTTGTGGAAGGCGGCCCCAAGGGTAGTACTTACAGAGCACCTAAGGAAGGTGGCCTTAGGCGCATGCAGCCGTGTACTGAAGAATATTACTTCTGGCTCGCACAACACTAGTAGACACAGTCCACACCCAAGGCACAGAATCCGAGACAAATCGCTGGAGCCAGAGGCACAAGACCACGCCAGTAGCACATCAGCTTGAGAACTGCAGGGTGGATCGTCGGCATTGGGGTCTGGGGCTTCCCCTTCCTAAGGAAGGGGAAGGGGTGTACAGAAAGCAGCGCGGCGACATGACAACGCCATGCTCATTTGCTAATTTTCGTTTGGGGAGTTCTGTCCACTCGTTCGGTTTTTGGTAGCCATAGTTTCACCATAATAGGGGATTGTTTTGGGGCGCCTACCTTTCTGGGTGCTAGATCTGGTCGAAGGCAGACATTGAATGTTCCCAACAACATGGGGATTTCTATAGGCCATTGCTCCTCATGCCTCTCTTGAGGGGGCCAGGTTCTGGCTCATGGTCCCCAGTAGGCAAGAACTCTGTGCACATTGACTGATGCCAGAAAGTTATACATATCCATTCAGCCTGGATAGCTCCGGGAGCTAACAGGACTCCCCCCAGAAAATTTGGTATATGCAATCAATGCAGTTCCAAAAAATTTGTACTCGCCTTTATCTTGCAGAGGAAAATCTCACCAAATGCCTATCCCTTCCAAGGATAACCTACTTTCTGAGGTGCGCCCCATCTTATGACAACCGAAAGCTTGAAGAGTATGACCTCTTACTGAAGACCGTGCTAGAAAAAGTTGTTAACAGAGGTAAAAGAGGCGACTGTCACCCTGAGACAAGAGCACAGCAACCAACAAACCCACACAAGACGGGTTGGAACCTGGAAGACACATCCAGTGGTCCACCAAGCCCCGTCAGGGTTTTCCAGGGCCCGTAGGGTTACAACTACGGGTAGCCCGGACAAGGTGTTGCTAACCGGTTAAAACCCAAAACTAACAAGGGGTAGAGGACAACACTGAAAACCCTTGCGATGTATACAATCACAGGGGCCTAGCAGAGGGCCACCAAACACGGAGCAGTCTCCGTGGTGTAGTGGTAAGACACCCGCCTGGCATTCCGCGAGCGCTATGTCATGGGTTCGTATCCTGGCCGGGGAGGATTTACTGGGCGCAATTCCTTAACTGTAGCCTCTGTTTAACGCAACAGTAAAATGTGTACTTGGATGAAAAAACGATTCTTCGCGGCAGGGGATCGTATTCCAGGGACCTGCCCGAAACGTTACGCGTACTAGTGGCTGTACAAGAATGTAACAACTCTTGTATATATCTCAAAAAAAAAAAAAAAAAAAAAAAAAAAACACTACCAGTGGAACTATAGCCACACTAGGCAGACACCCCATCAGGCAAGTGAAAATAAAAAAAGAAAACCCCCACAAAAGTACACCATACCAAGAGGCAACAGGAACCAGTTGCCACGTAGGTAGCAGATCGAGCAACACCTTGACGCCCTAACCAGCACAATACCAGTCCCTACCCAAGGCTAAACAAGGGCCCCAAGGGCGAGGCAAATGCCTAGCAGCAAGAACCTTTACGAGAATAGTTCCAGAACGCCGCAGAGAAGATAACCCTGTCACGCAGGGGCAGTACTCACAGGGCGCTTAGGGAAGGAAGCTCCTAAGCACATGCAGCCCCAGTACTGATGAGGAACACCTGGCCACCGCACAACACAACACACGGCAGTGAATGCCACGAAAGGCAAACACCTCCCAGGAAACTGAGGCCAGAGAAGTGTCTGTCCCAGTTGACATTAGCTTACGAACTGGAGTGCTATGCAGCCGGCGCTTTGAGGTCTGGGGCCCCCCCTCCCCCCTCTCGGGAAGGGGAGGGCTGCGTGGACAAGCGGCGCAGCAGTAGTATGTTACGTTTGCTTGTTTGCTTGTTTCCTTGGGATTGAAGGGAATTCTACCTCTCTGTTCGGTTTTTGTTTTTAGTTTCTTACCAAGTAGGGTTTGTTTTGTTATGCCTACCTTTCTGGGTGCCTAACCCCGGTCAATGGCAGATAAGGAAAACCCCCAACCACAGGAGGGGGTTTTCCAGGGCCATTGCTCCCTGAAACCTCTCTGAAGGGACCAGGTTCTGGCTCATGGTCCTTGGTAGGTCTGAACTCCATAGCTATTGTCCCGTTATAATGTAACATACATTAGCCCGATAAGAGCCAGGGAGCCGTAGGGGCTCCCCTCAATAATATAATTTACCTATACAATTTGCTTTACATATTTGACTACGGGAAGAAGTGCAGTACAGTATTTATTTTGATTAGGAAGATTATAAAAAAGATGTATTTATCTTGTATGAAAGGAATGCATGTAAAATATTACATACACCAAGGAAATCAAACTTACAGCCTCAGGAATTTGACAACGAAATACATGGCACTGGAAAATTGCAGTTTCTTGTGTATCTCCATGTGAGGATGTAAAGGCAAAGCATCGTGCTTCTGACGTGTCTACTTTCCCACGTGCACAGAAGAGAATACGATGTATCTTGAATCGAGTCATCTCTGTACTCGTCGTTGCATCATATATTCTGTTGTGATAAAAACAAAGACATTACAGCATTGTGAAATTTCTAGCCTTACAATAGTTTTAAGAAAATTAAGCTGGTCATTATTATTATAATTAGTTAATTAATTAGACAATTAACAATTATACAGTATTATAAATTTACTTCTCTACATAAGCAAAACTGTTAACAAAATTCACAATAATTATATATAATTACAAGGTTATGATGATATTACAGTGCAACCTCTATGTGGCTAATGATATGGGATCAACCCCTAATTCATTAGAGTGAAATGTTGTTGTAACTGGAGGTCCCTTGACCAGCCTTTTATGTGATGCAACTTTTTTTTTTTTTTTAAGACAAGAAAAACACATTACTATGCCTGTTTCTTTCTCTGAATGTTTCATTCATCAACAAACAATTTTAAAAGCATGATAGGAGCTATAATAAGAGTTATCATTCATGCCTTAATATGAATGCTCTATAGACTAATTTCACATATTAAAATAAATTTGTAAAAATTTTGCTAAGTCTGATTTTTTTTATATATATATTTATTTTGGCAGTAATTTCAATACTGTAATGTGTCATGAGAAATTTACATAATAAAATGTGTGTTGAACATCGGAATGAACAAATATATTCATGTCACGAATACGCACACCATATTATATTCTTAAACAATAAAACCCACTGTTTTTACTGTTATTACACAGTAGACACACTTTAGATATAATTGCCTACATTTTCTTGCACCATTACGAACCAATAAACCACTAAAATGTTCTGATGGGTGTAATAATCTCGGACATTTGTGTTCAGCATAGTCCCGCATATTTTGCATGAAGCTGTAACTGCACACACTGAATATATATACAGTATTTTGTTGTTATATATAATGTGCATATACAGAACAATAACTAATATATATTTTTGTGCACCATTACAAACCACTAAGCAGTTCCAGTGGGTGTAATAATCTTGTATCCAGTGATCCGAGTTCAACCTAGTTCCAAATATTTTTCACTAAGTTATAGCTGCACGTATAAAATGTATATTTTCTTCATATTTTTAATGTTCTTGGCATAGTTTTTTCAAGTGCAATGATGCACAGGACTGTCAATGTTATTTGTATCACCAAACATGTAGAATTAAGGTACACAGATATATTTGTGTCACACATATGCACATATATTATTATTCATTGAACTATAAAGTCTACTCTTTTTATAGTTATTCCACTGTATATACATGTTATATATGATTATATATTTATGCACCATTATAAATTACTAAGCAGTTCTGGTAGGTGTGATAATCTCATAATCCAAGCACAGCATAGCACCACATGCTAGTCAGTTGTTGACTGAACCTGACACAGCAAAATGCCTCCCGATATGCCATGCACATTGCTGACTCCAGCCACAACACTGCCATCATTATCAGAATCCTGGTCACTAAATCCTGAATATGAAATATTTCCACAAATTTATTTTCTAGAGCAGCAAGAGGTTCCATTTCATGATGCCTAGATGCACCACACTGCAACTGTGTACTGTGTGTCTCTACCACGTGCTGTAAGCACTGTAACCAGCATTGGTTTCACTGATATCTGAACATTGTACATAATTTTTATCACAGTCAGGATCTTAATGACACTATCAAAATTAATCATTGCAGTTTCTTATTTATTTCATCATTATTAAGCAATTCTGAAGGACGGGGCTGTATGGTAGTGCCGTGAGCTGCTACTGCTGCATGCGCTACTCATAGCTGCCCTCGCAGTACTGAGGCCCTCATACCAAGGAGTGCCCATGACATTTTCCATGAAAGCATCTGTTTACTATTGACCTGAGGAAGGAGATGTGAGCCCTGTATACTCGTGGGAAGTTTTAGTCTTACTCAGTACTTTAAAATATACCTGATTATGTCGTGCAGTTTATGGATATTTGCTGAAAATATCCCTTATTGCATTGCATAAGTTATATCATTCATACCCTCATATTTCCCCATGTCCTATATGGTAATTTCAATGAGCAAAATTTTAATTTTAGCATACCATATGATGGAAAATTTTCCCACAAGTTTGTGAACTAAGCAAATCAGCACATCTCCGCTTCGTTGAATATTTGTTCGCCAAAGTGGGAGAGTAAATTTGGCCTCCCAAAATGAAGTTCGACCATCGAGGCTGTAACGAACTGAATTCTTTAAAAAAGGACAAAATTAAACACAGGCCACACTTACATAACGTATCCTTCAGAATTTGAGGGCACTGAAACAGACACTTCTAAAGCTTGTTCCTGAGCTTGTTCCTGAGCTTGAGCATTGAGGATTGCCATATTCCTCTGAATCTCTGCTTCACTTCTTGGAGCATTGATTGAGGCAGCTCCCAAGTACGTTACTCTGTTGAATATTGTATAGTCCCCACTCCCGTCCTCGGATTGAACTCTCTCCACTGAAAGCAAATATAAATAACATTATGTACAAAATTTCCACATAGGTGAAGCAAAACAAGTGACTGCTTAAAGGAAATAAAACACCTTAGGTAAACAAGACAAATGATTGTCACTGAGGATTAAATACCCTAATCATGATGTGCCTAACTGCCAAACGGTAGCAGTTCAGGTCACCTGGGGTCTCAAGAGAGCCTGTGCCCCCACCCCCCCCACCTTCATTCTGGAGCTACCCATGTAAAACCCACAACCTCATGGGGATGATGGGAACAGGCAGAGAAGGGGGAGCCATAAAGATCCCACCAGAAAAGGGTATTTCATTACATTCAAGGCTTAATGTCTAAGAAAGAAAGAGTCCTTCAATAGCTTCTTGAGGTTACTCACAATGGCCATTGCAGACAAGGAAACCACTGACACTGATTGGCACAGGAAAAGCTGGGGCTTCAGCCCCAGCTGAGTCAACACAATCAAGTACTGCCCGAGTGCTGAAGGAGACAGTCACAGAACAGAACCCTAAGAAAATGAATAGGACAAAATTAAGCAGAAACTACGTGAGGAAAACTGGACACGGCAGTACGATCAATCTGGGAATGGCATCTGAAGCTGCAACTGCATATAAGGCAGAGGATGAGGGAAGTCCAGGAAAAACACCCTATACTGCACAGGAATAGATGCCCTGTGATCCACCATCACCAACACCGAAGGCAACCGGAGGACATGGATGAGTGTGGAAGACAAAATTTCTAACAGTAAGGAAGATGAAAACAGTAATTTTAAGATGTAAATCAGAATGTTGGAAAGTCACCAGAAGGGTTCTACAAGGATTAATACTAATGCCCATATGGTTAATTGTATACATATACCAGCAGTAACATACAGTAGTTACATGAACGTATTTGCAGATAATGCTAAAATACTAGGGTGGGAGGATAAAGGGCCTAAACAACTATCACACCTTTGAAAATTAGGTAATACACACCCATTGAGCAGTAAATGGGTACTGTAATTTAATATGAACAGCATGTAATGGAGTTTGGGATAAGTGAGACAAGGCCACATTCAATGTAAATTATGTGAAGACAAAAAAAAAAAAAAAAAAAAAAAAAAAAAAAAAAAATCGTAAAGGAGAGATTTAGGGGTCATCCTTGACAGGAATCCATTAAAAAATTTCAAAATACAGTACTGTAGCTTAAACTGCTCATGATATGCGAGACTCAAATCACATCAGTAATTTTGTGCCCCCGTCTCAAAAACCCAGTGTTGAATGTAATAAAATGCCCATTTCTGAGTAAGCCCCGGTGGCTTCCTGAAGCTACAATGCTGATATAGTGCCAAACTACTAGGTGCCACCAGTCACAGTTATTTTAGGCCTACTGGGGACCATAAGCCAGAACATGCCCCTCCCCTTTAAAGAGGTGCAGAGAGCAGTGGCACTATGAAAAATTTCTGAATTTTTATCATGTCTGCCACCACCAGGGAAGTGCCCACTACTATTTAGAAGCAAGACCAATGCCTCAAAATTGCAAGAATCTCACAGGCTGGGAATGGCCTTAGGGGGCTTATCACACTAAATTAAAAGTTGTTCAATTTGCTTATAAATTTTTTTATGAAATGGTTATAGAAAGGGCTGCAACTGGTCCAAGTTTCACCATCACACCCTAAACAGAAAAGGAGAAAAAAATACACAACGTATTATGCAACGAATGTTCAACATTCTCAAATAATCTCAGGAAACACATGTGTCAACTAAAATGTCTACTATGTGCTGTAGAAGCACAAACTCTTGTAATAATTGTAATATGTATGTGCAATATATTTATATGTAAATTTTTTTTTTTTCTTTTTTTTTTTGGCCAATTTTTTTTTCTCGTTTGTTATCAAGGGATTTGCATGAAACTTGCACACCTTGCTCAATGGATGCCTATCTGCAAGGGTGCCAATTATGAACGAAATCTGTCGAAGTCAAGCTCAGCTACAGGTGGCCGAACTTGGATCTTTATTTTACTCTGGAAAGTAATTTACAACTTCAAGGCGTTTCTCAGCTTTCATTTATTAATCAATTTACATGCAAATTACACCTTATATGTAGAGTTTGTGCTTCTACAAACCTATTGAGACATTTTAGTCCAAAGTCCATTTGTTGATTTTATAAAAATTTATAAACATCATATATTGCATATTTTTGGAAGGGTAACTTTGAAAAATTATATTATTGCACTAAACACTTTCTTTGATAAAACTGATCAATACAATTAATTATTATGTGTTAGTTTAATATCTGAGTGTTATAGAAATGATTTTAGTTGACACATGTGTTCCCTGAAATTATTTGAAAATGTTGAAAATTCGTTGCATAATACGTTGTGTATTTTTTTTCTCCTTTTCTGTTTAGGGTGTGATGCTGAAACTTGGACCAGTTGCAGCTCTTTCTATAACCATTTCATAAATAAATTTATAAACAAATTGAAAATTTTTTACGAAACCCGTAATATGCCCCCTTATGCAAGGGGATGATGCTGGACTAATCAACACACAGATCCACATCTGGGCACCCAAACGTCTCGCACTGCCAGAGAAAGTGGCATCAACAGTCCACTCCCTGGAGATGGGATGAAACCAGGACAGACTACTGGCCAGGATGCTGGAAACTCCCAGGACATGAATGGCATAGAGAGCCAAACCCCAGAAACCCAACAGAAGTGCCATCCACAGTGTCCAGCTCCAGAGAGGGATTAAAGGGAACCCCCCGATGCAGACAAGGAAGCATACAGGAACAGTACAAATAGAGCTGAGCACTGAAGCCTCCCAAGGAATCTAAATCCTCGGCAGCACATGCCACATGACCACAAACACCCACAGAGTGCTGTGCACCTTATGAAATGGGAAACCAATATCACCAACCAGCCTGATGATCGCAGGCCACACAACCCCAGCCAAGAGTCAAGGCAACAATGAACCATCGAATGCCGGTGGAGAAGTGCCAGGGCACCAAACCCTGAAAAGCCCAAAAAGGAAAGGCGATGCAGTAGACGACTAAGGGCAAGCAGAGTCTGGACCCAGTGGTCATGAGAACACCAAAGGGAGATCCCCAGAAGAACCAAGAAAACCTCCAAGGCATACTCTGCCCATGGGGCGAAACAGTAGGGTAAAAGGGAGGCTTCCACCCAGCCGCATAAGCAATCGCTGAGTCACCCAAGGTCAGCTCAACACCAACAGCCAGCGGTACTGTAACTGGGACAAGGCTCATTGAGGCAGGGACAGTGACACCAGCCGGGAGTCCCAAACAAGACCCAACCAGGTCCGAATCAGATCTGCAACCAACTGGGACTTTTTCCAAAGCACCTGGAACATGAATCTGGCGAGCGAGAAAAAAAACAGATCTTTGGCTAACAGACACGCGGACTGGCTGGGAGCCCAAACCAACCAGTCATTGATTTAGACCTAACACTGAACACCCAATTAGATGACCCAACAAATTAGATGACCCAAGAAGCTCTGCAATACGGTATTTACTTTTAGCATTTATGTATTATAATTTTGCATAAAAATCCTAATAAATAACACACCAAAAGTATATTGGGCAAATGAAAGATCATAAATAATAAGGGTATAGCATGTCAGCCATGTAAAACATGTCATTCTGAAATTTTACCAGGGTTCATGTTTATAAAAATATACATATATTTATTAATCCAAAACTGCTTGTCCTCAACTCATTCAATTAAATGATGCTCCACTGTAATTACTGCATATTAAAGGCATTTGGAATTTCTAATTAGCAAACTTGTAAGCAATTGCGATATTTGTGAAATTATATCTTTACTAGTTCTATTTGTCTATGAAATTCTATATCTAGATGTATAACAAAAATTGTCCAACAAAAAAAGCTCACTATCATCATCTGAAGCCACCTGGGAGAAACTTGGATTATTTTCTCCAAGATTCCTGTCATCCATCCTACCATCTTGACTACTGCAAGCATCCTCACTCAGAGTTGAGATCTGGGAAACCTGAGTTTCCAAGATTTGCATGGAGAAGCATGAGGATTCCTCATCCTTCTTTGTACAGGATTTTGTGCTGGAGTCCATGCTATTAGGAGAGGAGCTTTCCGAGCTCTTTTCTCTCATTACCTGCAAAAATACAAAGATTGTAGAAAAAACTAAATCCAAAACAAAGAATGACGTTAGGCTAAGGTTATAAATATATGTACAGGTATCACTTTACTTGCGTTTTTTTTTAAATACTGTGTATACCTCTTCCCCCGATTCATATCAGAGTGGCAGGTAAAATATTTCCCCTAAACACTGTGATTACTGACCATCTCCACACCGTCAACTGTCGATGATCCAACACCAATCGTTGAAACAGTTGGGGGAGAATTCTGCTTGCTGAGTTAGCTTTTATAAAAGTGAAGCAGTTGCCACCTGCTTGCACTGGAAGTAATAAGAATAAGAGAAGAGAATGAGGGCTGTCTTAGCAGGCATACACAAGGGTATAGTAGTATTAGAGAAGTGCAGAAGTATATACAGTATAGTAAAAATGGTGACCTATAAAAATTAAAGAACATAACAAAATTAAAACAGTTAAAAAGAGTGCAAGAAGTGGCAATCTTTAGCAGGAAGTGTGAAAAAAAAGCAAGAGACAAAGTCACAACAGCAGTAAGTAATTATTTAAAGAAGGCACCAAGCCGGGGAGGCTATGTAGCAACGTCACACACGACAGCAGTAACAGTCTTCGATTTTTAACTTCATTGAGTAGTAACCCCTAAGGCTGCCCATACTCAACCTTTTTATAACATGTTGTATTATTGATTATTAGCAATAATATTTTAAGTTATACAAATGGGTACC
The DNA here is from genome assembly GCF_040958095.1 of Procambarus clarkii. Taxonomy (NCBI): domain Eukaryota; kingdom Metazoa; phylum Arthropoda; class Malacostraca; order Decapoda; family Cambaridae; genus Procambarus; species Procambarus clarkii. Next base: position 55,458,933 of record NC_091150.1, on the reverse strand, counting down.
ACCACTGGTGTAATTGAAAGTTCCTACAGCCTTGGAGAAGGGAATACAAAGCAGAGAAAAATTTTCCGTTTGACTCTAAATACAGAGAGTATTCACTTAACCTACCACCCTTTTTCCTTATTATTATTATTGTTGTACACTATATTATACAAGGTTACACAATTACATAGCTTGGTTACAAAGTGTGGATATTAAGAGAAAATAAAGGGAAGTTTGTTTCCTAGAGGCTGTAGATTTCTTTGAATTCCTCTGACACCAGGCAGGAACCAAGGAAGCAGTGGGCAATGTAGAATTCTCCCTCTGGAATGCTACACTGAGGCGCTGGAAGAGAAAGCTCACCACTCTAGGGGTCTCTTGTTGTTTTGATGAGCCTGGAAGCAAGCAAGATCCTTAAGAAAGCTCCTTGCACTCTCTTCCCATGGACCAAGGGGTCTCAGATCCTATTATAATGACATTGTATGAGTGATCTTTCCCTGTACTTGATTGATTTCTCTCTTTCTCTGTGTGGCTGTGGCCCCTGATTAGCCGACAGAATTTGACGTACATGACTGCCAAGATGGATACACAAGTACAGTTCCACACTAACTGTCTGCCATTTTTTCATGGGCGCAATGTGATTCTATCTGGTCAACCAGCAAAGCTAACAGTTATAGCTCAATAACTTGCAAGGCTCTCTCTCTGCTGGACACTGGGCAGAGCCAAGGCTTCTCTTAATGATGTAATTTTAGTTCGTTGTATCATGAGTGCCAACCGCCTGATTTTCCACAGTTCAGGCCATGTGATCCATATTTGTCTGCATCTGCCTCGCCACAAATACACCTATATACAGTGTGGATTGGGGTAGCAAGATGGAAGGCAACTGCAATACGGAGCTACAGCAGATCAAGACATGTGCCTGTCGCAGACAAAGGGACTGCTAAAAGGAAGTCCCCTGCATGGGGAGCCCAAACAGCTGTGAGGCGTGCACGATCACTGAAGGTTGTTGCTGCCTCTGGCAAAGCTGTGGCTTCTTTATCTACAGTGGGGCTGCTCCCGCTGGATTGTTTCTTGGCTTTCAGCAAGGTTGGTCTGAGTGCTGGGTCTGCCAGAGTACTCTCTTTTGTATTGCATTCCATGTAGTGGGGGTTGTGTATCCCTGTCAAGTCACCCAGGTTGTCTGGTAATAATTTCCTTGACTAGGTCATCTGATGGCGAGGAGGATTACAGGAAGGCTGGGACAGCAACTTGGGTGGCAATGCGGATGCCAAGGCCGCCGGACCCAACTGAAAGAGTGGCTTGTTTTCACTAACAGTCATTGAGGGAAAGGTTGACAACTTTTTCTAGCATGGTCTTCAGTAAGAAGTCACTCTCTCCAAGTTTTGGAGCTTTTAAGTTAGCATATCTTATTCTACAATCAGCTGTAATTTTTAGCTACTCCAGGGTTAGCATAAAAAAACTTGTGTGTTGCAGAATCTATGATTACTGTACTATGCATTAATATACAAAAGTTCTAAATTTAATGCATGAGGAACCCCTAAATATTTCTTACTTTCTAAATGTGAAATATTGTAATGGCACAAGAACAACAACTGGAGAAATTAGAAAAGCACCCCTCTGCCAACTGTGGTCCAATGAATAAACTCCACACACAAAGGCCTGGTCATCCAGAAGGAGCACAAGTCTCAGATGGGCACCGGCCGTATTTCAAAAGTGCACCCGCAACAAAGTCAACCAAAGGAGGGAAACGGAGGCCAGTCTGGCAGCCTAGACCAGGTCATGGCCAGCCTGACCTTGAGAAGGCACCAACTGGGGTGACTGCCAGTTACCAAAATGCAAAAATAAATCAACTGGAAAAGAATCAGATTTCTGGCCATCAGACAGACTAGACTACCGAGGGATAAAATTAGCCAGTTGCTCAGTTAAAAACACATCCCTGAAGAAAAAGATGTCAAAGGACCCAGTAGTTTATCTGCAGAAGATCTGTGCGCAAGGGAAAGACAAAAATGAGAGAGCCCAAAAGTGGTACGAGAGATGCCACAAACCAAACCCAGCTGCTAGGTTTGGAGGGGAACATTCCAAAAAGACATCCCACAAACCAAAGGAAGCTAGTCAAGCGATGCTCAAAACCAACCTGGAAATCTAGACCCCAGTGATCTGAAAGGTGCTGACATGATGAAACTCATTATCTATAAAGGCAAATGCAGAAAACCAGCTTTGAATGTAACGAAACACCATTTTTTTGGGGAACCCCAATGGTTTCCTGGAGCTATCGGGCTAATATGTGATACATTAGACCATGGCTTTAGTTAATGGAGTTCTGCTTACCGGGAACCACAAGCAAGAACCTAGCCCCCCTCCCAGGGGCAGTGAGCAATGGCCCTGAAAAACCTTCCCTGTGATTGGTGGTTTACCTTATCTACCATTGACTGGGGTTAGGCACCCAGAGAGGTAGGCATAACAAAAACAGACCCCACAAGGTAAGAAAAATGCAAACAAATGCCGAATAGAAAGGTAGAACTCCGTCCATTCCCAATGAAACAAGCAAACATCATACCACGCTGTTGTGTCGCTCGTCCGCGAAGCACCCTCCCGCCCTGGGAGGTGGAGGGGAAAGCCCCGGACCCACCCACCGGCTACCCAATGTCAGTTCAGAGGCTAAGCATCAAAAGCTAAACGAAACAACCAACCAAAGGGAGGAAGGGTGCCTGGAAGCCTCCGGGGTTCACCCAGAAAATGACATTTCATTACATTCAACGCTGGTTTTCTGTGGGGAGCCCCTTCGGCTCCCTGGAGATACATAACCAAAGATAAGGAAAAGATAGACTTACCCGGGAGGTGGCCACCACACACTCCTCAACGCGAAGTCGAGACAACAGGCTGCAACCTGCGACCCCAAAGCAACACAAGAACGCCCAGGCCCCGGAACGTTAACCAAGAACCTTGTTCAACTTCGAAAATCACCGCGCTCGTATATCAGCCCAAGACATGATGCCAAACACAGCAGTCAAAGCAGTAAACTTCCTAACCTCACAAGGATAGACCACAGGCTGGCTGTACTTAATAACCCTGCGGACAACTTGGAAGACCCGAACCTTGGAACAGGGAATGAGGGAAACTGGATCAACCCAAAGCACATCCCCAGCCACAGAAGCCAAAGCGTGCAGGTAATAGCAAAGAGCCGCAACTGGACACAAGCCATGATGCACCCCCGGTCTGACCAACCGTCAGACCAGTTGGTAACACCAAAGGGGAAGGGGTACAGGTAACCCCACCTTCACCAGTCCAGCCAAAAGGCGTCCACCATGAAGGCCTCCCAGTCAGGGAAGGGCGCTACATATATCAGGAGACTCCGAGACCACGCCGATGCGACGAGGTCCACTTCTGGGAGTCTGTATTTCTGGCAGAGCCAACTGAAGGAGTCGGCATCAACCAACCATTCCGGGGACAGGGGAATGAAAGGGGACAGGCCGTCCGCCAGGACGTTGGACACTCCTTGGATATGAACCTCAAGGAGAGCCAAACCCAGAGAAGCAAGCAGACGAGCCACTCAAAGCAATCAGCCCCAAAGAGGTAAGAACCGATGAAAATGCCCCGTTGTTCAGGCAATGAACCACCGGAGAACAGTTGGACCCGAATAGTCGAACCCCGAGCGACCCGAATGCACCGAAGCGACAGCCAATCTGCCGCGAACTCTCACACTGTGTTGTGAGCCCAATGGAAGGACCGACCCCACTGCCCCTGGCTGGCCTGGTGAGCACTGGTCACAAAATCCCGGCTGAGACACAACGCATCCATGAACACATCGAGAGGGCTTGGGTAGGAGCCAAGGCACTGAACCTCAAAAAACCCGAAGAGGAAACCAGCGACACAGCAACCAACACAAGACCCCTGGAGGACGAACCTAGCGATCGCGAGAGAGACAGAAGGGCCATCCACGAAGGAACCAGAACAGACGCTGAAGCCAAACGCAATCCAGCAGGCAGACCAGCACAGCGAAGTCCAGATTCCCGCACAACTGCTCGAGCAACCACTGAGGGACCTGGGACACCTCCAGAAACAGCTGGAGGTGGGACTGCAGCTACAGCAACGCCTCTCGAGGGAGAGACATGGAAGCTGTCCGAGAGTTCCAAACAAGACCCAGCCAGGTCGGAACCAGTTGAGACGTCTGCCAGTTCACCAGGAACACGAACCCGGCGAGCTGGGAAAGAACCACACCCCTGGCAAGCAGACAAGCAGACCGACTGGGAGCCCACACCAGCCAGTCGTTGAGGTAGGCCAGAACCCGAACCGCAAGTAGACGCAGACGGATCACCACGACCCGCATAAGATGCGTAAAAATGTGAGGTGCCATATTCAAGCCAAAAGAAAGGCAACAAAAGTGGTAAGCTAAATGCCCCATCACAAAATCTAACCAGTCTCTAAACTCTGGATGAACAGGAACCTGCCAAAATGCGTCCTTGAGGTCCAGGGACACCATCCAGGCACCCGGCTCCAAAAGAAGCCGGACCTGAGACATCCAAAACGAGGGACAAGGAATCCAGGGTTCAGACAGGACAAGTCCAGAATGAACTGCACAGTCCCGTTTTGGCCCTGGAAACAGGCAGGAACCCACCTGAGGAACTGAGTCGATGCAACCACACCCAAGCGCACCCACTCCAAGATGACCCGACAAAACACAGGGGAAGAAACCTGCCCCGCCAGCCCGGAATCCCCCGAAGGAGGAGGAGCCACCCAACACCACCAGAGGCTAGAGGAGCAGGACCAGGCATCGTGGGACCAGGTGCAAGCATACAGAGCAAGCCATCCGCCCCCCCCCTGCCCCCCCAATCGCCCCAACAATAATTTGCAAAGAAAATAACAAAAAGAAAAGAAATGCAAGAAGCCAACAGGCGAGCAGAGCGAGCACCACGCCAGCCAGACGAAGAAGGCACCGGAGGAGGAACCAGCACAAAAGCTGCACCAAACACCCACCTCGACGACAAAAGCCGAAGCCCTGGCACAACCACAAAACATGTGCCAAGACCCAAGAAGAGGCAGTCTGCAAACCAGGAAGATCCTAGAAGCCCAGAAGAGGAAAGACCAGGGCACACAGGAGGTAACCAAGGGCCTCCAGAACCCCCACAGGGGATCCGAGAGGAAGAAAACCTCCGGAACAAAACCAAAGAGCCCAAAGGAGCCCGGAATCAAACCCGGGGGAAGCTCAAACACCCACATTTGTTGACGGAAACGCACCACAGAAAGGAAGGGCAAAACACATCACCCAGACTGAACCCCCTGTTAAATGGCCAGAAACGGACCAAAAATCTAGGACAAAAGGCATGGGAGCAAGCAGAGCAAACAGCCAGGGACACTGGGTCCAAACCCAAACACAGAAAGAAAACACAAAACCAGGTAAAAAACCAACACCCAAGCATTCCCAGAGGAACAGAATAAGGGCACAATGCTCCAGATGAAAGAATAAAACAGAGAAACTGCAATGGAGAAACCTCCAACGGAGGAGAAAAAACACCCCAAAATGCGAGCGCACACTCCCAGGCACATGTAAACAAACTGCAGCACCGCCCTGGCGGTCAGACGGGGAAGCCTCGCCGCCAATTATGTATCTCTCCCGCCTGCGCTTAAGAGAATACAGATTTAGAAATTTTAGTCAGTCCTAATAGTTTAAATGTTTTAGTGAGTGGATTCTAGCAGTAAAAGATCTTTGCATGCTCTCCAAGTCAGCAATTGCTCCAGCTTTGAAAGGGGCTGTCATTGTGCAGCAGTATTGCACTCAAGAGAGCACTAGCATCTTGAAAAGAATCATCATTGATATAGCATCTCTACTTTGAAAATTCTTGTTATCCAACCTGTCATTTTTCTTGCAGTTATAATGGCTACTTTACAGTATTGTGTTCTATAAAGGTAGGTCTTCTGACATGATTACACCCAAATCCTTAACATTGTTTTTTTGTTCAATGTTATTATTTGACTGCATTTTGTACATGTTATCTGCTTTTATATTTTCATTTTTTCTGTAGTGCAGGAGCTGGAACTTATCTTCATTAAATACCCTATTATTTTCTGTAGCCCATAGAAAGACCTGATTTACATCTGATTGGAGGTTTGCTGTGCTCTCGATGTTGTCTACTCTCACAAAAATTCTAGTGTCATCTGCAAAGGATGATACAGTACTGTACTATAGTTTGTTCTTTGTTTGTCTGATACGAGGACGAGAAAAAGTATTGGAGCAAGCACAGTGCCCTGGGGGACTAAGCTCTTCAAGGTTGATGGTCCGGATTTTATTTTGCTGATTATTACACATTGGGCTCTGTTATTCAGAAAATTGTAGATCCATCTGCCAATTTTTCCGGTAATTCCTTCTGAACGCATTTTGTGTGCAATAACACCATGGTCACATTTGTTGTAAGCTTTTACAAAATCTGTGTAAATTACATCAGTGTTTTGCTCGTCTTCCATGGCATGTAAGGCCATGTCATAGTGGTTCAGAAATTGTGATAGGCAAGAGTGCCTTGTTCTGAAACCATGTTGTCCAGGATTATGGAGATGCTGGGATTTCATGTACAGTATTTTGTGATCTTACTTCTTAGGACTCTTTCAAAGATTTTTATGATGTGTGATGTTTGTGCTATCAATGAGTAATTTTTTTTACTCTGCAGTATTTCCTCCTTTACGGAGTGGTGTTATCTCTACTGTTTTTAGTATGTCAGGGATAATGCCAGTATCTAGGCTTTGTCTAAAAAGAATGTGAAGGGCCTGCGACAGTGGTTTTTTACAGTTTTTGATGAATATGGAGTTCCAAGAATTGGGACCTGGTCCAGAATGCATATGCATACTGTCTATGGCTTCTTCAAAATCCAATAGGGATAGGGTGATGTATGATTTGATGTTGGTATCACATCCATAAAAAATTCATTTGGCTTATCAATGATCGGCAAGTTTAGTGGCTCGCTGAAAATAGAGTTGTACCGATTCCTCAGTATTTTGCTCATTTCTTTGTTGTCATCTGTGAAAGTTTCATATCCTTTTGCAGGGGCCCAATATTAGATGTATTTTTTTATCTTGATTTTTGCATAGGTGAAAAAATATTTCAGATTTCTCTCTATTCAACAGATGGCCTTTTGCTCTCTTTGTCTCTCTTGGATTTTGTATGATTCTTGAAGCTTTAGTTCAATTTTAAAACTGCCTTGCCTTGCCCTGCCAAGGGATCACCCGCAAGAAGGCCAATGCGAACCTCACGAACCGAACTACAGAACATAGTTCGGTTCGAACTATGGCACCGACCAGGTGAAGAAAACCCAGCTGAAGAAAATGCAAGAGCCCACCTGGCAACATCTTCCTACCTCAACTAATAGCAGGCACTGCAGAAGCCCACCAAAACCACCTCAGAACATGAGGACAACCTCACACACACAAGAAAACCAACACCACCTAAAATGCAGTACCCAGAAACTAGAAGCACTGCACCACAACTCCCTCCAGAACAACAATAGAAAAAAGAAGAGGCAGAAATGAGAGCTAGGGTCCATGCTGAGTCCAAGGAAGGAGCCAGCATGGCCTGTCGATATGTGAGTTGGGAGGCAAAAAACAGTGACCACAGCCTCCCAGAGAAAAGGGAGTCTGTGGCCAAGCTTCAAGATCACTGCCGACAACACCACAGCAGAGGCCAAGACCCCAGCAAGAGGAACACCACTGAGCATCCCAATGTTTCCTATGAGCCAATCCAAATGCAGCTACAGAAGCCTCAAGAACTGCATGACAGTGCCCAAATGCAAACGGGCACAAAGGTCTTCCAAATCAGCATTGCCAACATCAGTGGAACTTGAGCAGAGAGCTGCAAGAGCCCAACATACCAAGGGAAACCAGGAGCAAATGGGCAGACTATGAAAAGCACAAAAAAGTGCTCCCCCTCTCTCCCCCCCCCCCCCCAAAAAAAAAAACACCTATCACATGGAAGAAGCCACATGCCACTCAATCGAGCAGGACTGACAGAAACTGCGCCAAGCTCGAGGCAAAAACAGAGGGTTGTCTGCCAGCCACAAAGACATTGGAACCTCATAACATATCCAAGAAGGAAAAGAAGACCTGAAAACAAGAGAGACTACAACAATCAAAACTCATACATGGACGGGGAAACGAAAACCTCGCACCCTGTAACAGAAAACCCTCTGGAACAGGGAGCTTAGGTCTCGGCTTGTGGTAAGCTCTCCACAAGGTAAGTAAGGTAGGTGGGGCGAACGAGCTCGCGCTAGTTCCAAGAGAATTCGATCGTTTGTTTACATAGTTGGGGTGGTTCTTTCAGCAAGTTTTAGGTCTTTGGTCTCTTAAATCCAGCAGTAGTTAGTTTTGACTTCTAGTTGCTTTCTTCGGCGTGGTGACAAAAATAAATGTCACCACTCCCTATGCCTTTGTGAGGGGACTCAAGTTCTGGCTCCAGTCCCTGTTAGGCCTCTAGACCTTTACAGCTGATGTGACTCAGAAGATTGTAACCATCTTGGTGTGTAGCTTTAGGAAGACCAAAGGGGCTTCCCCAGAAAAAGAGGACCTTACCAATAGGAGCAACAAAGTGCCATGCCCAGAAGCATATTTGTAAACTCAAAGCCTCATTTCACTCTTTAGTAGTAGTGATGCTAAGCCACCAAATCTATTTAATGTACTGTACTGTACTGTAATTATCACTGTAGCCTAGTACATAATAAAGCAGTTATACAGAAACAGTAAGGTTTATCTACACATGGTACTTGCATTTCCATGAATGGCCATATGGATGTACAATATAATAAATCCAGTTTGGTGTGTTATTAAATTGTTTTATTGAACCTTATTTGTAAGGTTATTTATGTAAGAAGTTAATAAAAATATACCTGTGGTGCAAAACAATTTTGGTACAGTACTGCAAATTATAACACAATTTGTAGAGTCCTCAATTAAGCGTCGATGGTTTTAAATTAAAAAATTATGACAAAAATATAAAAAATTATGACAAGAATATATATAATCAACACAAATATAACAGAGCACTAGAATAATATGCCTTCGTTAAATAGGAATTAGCATACAGATGGAATCACTAGGCAGGCACCTCTATGAGTTCATGCTGAAGGTCCTCCATATTGCCGTTGTTCGCAATGTTCAGTTGGGGCTCTGAATCGTGGGCTGCCAGACTTTCCACAATTTCATATTCTTCGCTGGTACCTGCAGAATCACTTGACCTCAGGCTGGAACACTCTTCCATACTTCCCTGGGAGAAGAATGTTCTTATATTTAATATCCCAGTGCTGTATTTTTGAAAACATACACCGGTATAAATTACAGTATCCTGGTTTACCACAATTAAATTTGCTTAACCCCTGCACTGCGCATAGCTCCTTAACCATTACACCACAGCGCATTATAATATAACACTCTTCCCCCCCCCCCATGATGCGGCAGAAAAAAATTATTTAAAAAAAATTATTTTATCTTCTTACATTGTTAAAATGTGTTCTCTGATCACGGGAAACTAAAAGAAAAATATTGTATGTAACATACTTTAGCCATGATGAACCAAAGAACGTGAGAAAATTATGAGCAACGAGTGATTAGGTGCTTGAAGACACTTGCCCGAAGACAGCGACCCCGTGGGGTGGCATTGCCGAGAATAAACATTTCCATAATTACAGTATTTCTGCAAAATACTTTAATTATAATATTACTGCAAAAAAAACAGAGAAAAACAATGAAAACCATTTAAATAATTATGAACAATTATATTCACGGCAACTGCTGCCCCATGGGGTAGCTGGGGTGAGGGCGCCTCCAGGCACCTGCTCAATAAGAGCCCATAAATTGCTCAACTTCTCAGCTCCATCACGGCTTAAGTATGTCACATAAAATATTTTATTTTAGTTTCCCATGATTACAGACTGCATTTTAGCAATACAGTGGCACCTCGACTTACGATTGCCCCTACTTACGATAATTTCGAGTTACGATGTAAATTTCATCGAAAAATGTGACTCGACATTCGATGGTGTCATCGACTTACGATATTTGTTTGTACACGTTCAGGTCAACCGAGCATGTGATTCCCGGTCACGTGGCCGACCTGCCTCAGTTTACTACAGCTGCCCACTTAGTGATGATCGCGCCTATAAGAAATTCTGCTTTTGTGGTGATTTTTTGCATTTTGAACATTAAAGTAATTATTATATATCATGCCATGAGTCACAGGAAAGTCAGTGGTAAGGCTCAACATATGACATCCCATGTAAGGATGACCATAGAACAGAAACAAGAGATCATTCGTAAATATGAAGATGGTGTGCTGGTTGTTGGACTGGCTAGGCAGTACAACAAATCTCAGTCAACGATATCTACCATACTGCCTAAGAAAAAGGACATTATGGGTGTTAAAGTGATGCATCATTACAGACAAATGTTAAAACGAAGGGAAAAACAAATGTCTCTTGAGAAATTTGTAGTGAGACAAACAAGCACTGAAACACAACCAGGTCCTAGTGGTATTCAGGCAAAACAGAGGAGAGAGAGTACCCCAGAGAAAACATCACTGCCTGATGTGATAATGGAAGGGGACTCCCCTTCCAAACAATAACAACTCTCCTCATCACCATCTTCCATATGCCATCAAGAGCCCTCCATAAAGGTAAGATAAACTTAGGTACTGTATTGTAGTTAGAAAAATCATTGTATTCAGTATAAAATGTATTTGTATGTTAATATTTTGGAGGGTGGGGAACGGATTAATTCAAATCCCTTTATTTCTTATGGGAAAAATCGCATCGACTTACGATATTTCGACTTACGATCCGTCTCTGGGAACGAATTAGCATCGTAAGTCGAGGCCCCATTGTATAGGAGAAAATAGTTTTTTCCAGCACTCCAGTGGTAAATCTCCCCACCTAGTCATACATAATATTACACAAATTTAATTGTATATACACAAAGAAGATGTGTCTTCTGTTGCTGTGTTATTTCCATTAAATTTAATTAAGAAAATCATAGCATTAATTCAAATAATGAAATGTAATTCCTGTTATCTTTAACCCTTCAATTGCGCATCGCATCATATGATGCTTTGACCGACTTGCAGTAAATTGCGCATCGCATCTTGTGATGCTTTGGAGTACTACGCAAGATTTAAACGGCCCGCGGATACACGGGGTTCACCACACCTTCATCAGGGCTCTTTTAAACAGACGCCATTTTTAAAAAAAATCGTGGGCCAAACTCCAGGGTGTTAGGGGCCTCAGTATTGAGTCAGCTACCAAGCCTGATGCACGCAGCATGAGCTCACAGCACTGCTGTTCAGCTTGTGACCACAGCATCGCCTAAAAATGCCATAATATACTTGTTCATGCTATTATGTAGCGATATTATTACAGAAGACCCCTGACTGTGATAAAACTGACCAGGGTTCTGATAATAGCAGGATTGTGGTGATATTTGGCGCTGTGCGCCATGGAGGGAGGAGTAATGCTGTGGGAGGGAGGATGGTGGCGTTGTCTTTTGAGTGTGTGTGGCCACCTTTTATTGACTGCACTCACCATACCAGCTTAGTGGTTCGCTATGGTGAACACAAATGTAGATACTTATATATAACGTGTATATAGTGTGAGATAACAGCGAGAGTAGGAGGTTGGGAGCCGCCATTTTGGTGAGGGAGGAGCGTCGTCTGCAGGACTTATCATGTTGTTTACTGATGACCACGATGGTCTTTGGGCACCATACCAGTTTACTTGTACAAGTATGGTGAATAAAACAGGTATATATTTATATATATAATGTGTATATAGCGTAATAACACCACAAACAGTATTGTTGTAGGAGAAATATTAGTGCGTCTGGCCTTGAGGGCGGCCGCCACCAGCTGACTGTGTGAGTAGCTACGTCTCTCTGCCTTTACTCACCATACAAGCTTAGATGTACAGTTATGGTGAACAAAACATGTAGATACTTATATATAACGTCTGTATATAGTGAATTATAGCAAAAACATTATTGTGGGAGGAGAATGAGGGTGAGTCAGATGACTGGAGGGAGGGCGGGAGTGGCTGGCTGGTACACGGCGGTCACTCCTCATTACTTTTTGACTCATAATAGCTACTTAGTGGTTCGTTATAGTGAACAAAACATGCAAATACTTATATATAACCTGTGCTTATAGTGTAATAACCGACAAAGTATTTGTTCACTGATTGATGAACATAATTGAATCAACAATATGCACACCATATTTTTGAGTACACCAACGATTCACTCATTTTATTATATAAATATATCAAACTACACACTATTGAATAATATTACAGCAAAAAAAGTATGAAAAATCAATCAGAGACATTGAAATAATTCGGTAATTATCTCTTTGTGGCAACTCTGGCCTGACAGCTTGCGAGCAACAGACCGCCTGGGACGCACGCTGAGTCAGCGCCTATAATTTGCCAGACTTCCCCGCCCTATAGCGGGCAATATATGCCACTTACGATTTTTTTATTATTTTTCCCGTGATATATGAAACACAAATTAACAGGTTAGAAAGAAAAAATATTTTTTTTTGTTTTTCAAAATGACATGCGCCTGTGGGGATGACAGGATATTAAACCCCGAGCATGTTAAGGGTTAAGAACATAAATTATTGATTTAGTTATATTAGTTTAGGTTAGGTTAAGATAGGTTAGGTTAGGTAGGGTTGATTAGGTTTGGTCATATATCTACTTTAGTTTTAACTCAAATTTCAAAAAATTAACTCTTACATAATGAAATGGATAGCGTTATCATTTCATAAGAAAAAAATTCAAAAAATATATAAATTCAAGAAAACTTGACTTATTAGGCAAATCGGGCCTTGCATAGTAGGCCGAGTGTGACGTTCTGGCTACTAGGTACAACATTATAAATATACACACACACACACACACACACACACACACACACACAGAGGAGGCAGAAGTCACACTACAGCAAGCTCCTGGAAATATCGAATTACCTAAGTATTGGGAACAGGTTGAGGGCTACAGTGGTGTCCCAGGTTACATAAAGGTTCAGGGAAGAGTAAAAGCAAATAAAATACAATAAACAAGTAAAAGTGAGTGAAAATAGCCGAGTGGAAAAGTTTGTTTTGGTCTAGAACAAAATCAAAGATGGCCGCCGCCACCACCCCCACTGAGAATGTAAACACACCATCAGATGATGGTTTCAAAGGATTCTCAACACAAGATATAAGGAAAGGAGGTGTTCTTGGCAGGTTAGAGATAATTGAGGACATGCAAATGAAGTATGAAGAAAAAGTGCTTAAATTAGAAGAGGACAATGGAGCTCTTTGGAGTGAGCTTTGCACTCTAAAAGGGAGTATGCTTCAACAAGGTAAGATTATTACTGCATTAACAGACAAGGTAACAAATCAGGAGGAGCAAATCAAGGAACTAGTGAAAGAAAATGAGGCATGGAAAGTGAAGTGTGGTGACTTTGAAGAAATAAACAAGAAAATAGACTCATATGGTGAACAACTCCAAGCAAGCCTAAGGGCTAACATAGAGTTAGGTAAGGATCTCCAACTGGAAACTTCACTGACAACTCACATAGAGGAGGTGAATAAAGAACTAGAAAAGTATAAAGAAGAAATAAAAGCGACATATGCTGAAGTTGTAAAAGAGAAAGAGACTATCAAAGAAGTGTGTTCGGAAGTCAAAACCAGAAATGACCAACAAGAAGCAGAAATTAGGCAAGCAATTAGGAAAGAACTGGTTACCAACAGTAAACTGGTACAAAACACTCAACCCGTTCTCACACAAGACAGCACATATATGACTTAATGCTTAAAGACAATATGTTGAATATGAATTAGTAAATATGTGATATATTCCCAGTTACTTTTTTTTACCAAGGCCCAAACTCTTCCTCACGTACCAATTTAAGTGTCACAGTACCCGTCCGTCAACATAGATAGCAGAATATTCGTGATTGGTTCAATTATAAGGAAAATTGTAGTTTTCAGGTCCCACATGGGTTGTGAAATTTACCTACTGTTGTCCATGCTCTTATAATATTACAGATCAGCTACATCCTATTGAAGGCTCGTAGTTTTGTTTTGAGAAATATTAGTTGTTCTTAGTAAATTATAATAAGCACTATAAATTATTACATAGAATAACAGTGCTTCACCAATCAATATTATATACCATAGTTTGGCTTTAAAAATCTTTAAAGAATGTTTTGTAGGAACGCTAACAGAAAACGATGTTACATTTGAATGTCTATGGGGTAAACTACTGCAAACAGGACGGTTTTGTGTCTACTATACCAACTATAGCTAGGATGGGTATATTGTCACCTACCGCCTGTTAGGTGGGAAAGGGGTCCAATACCACCCACAGGATGGGTATGAGGGTCACATCCACCCACAGGATGAGTATGGGGATCACATCCACCCACAGGAAGGGTATGGGGTCCAATATACCACCCACAGGATGAGTATGGCGTCCACTACAACCCACAGGATGGGTATGGGGCTCCAACCACCCATAGAATGGGTATGGGGCTCCAACCACAAAGAAAATGGGTATAGGGTCCAATAACACCCACTGGATGTTTAAGGCGTCCATTGCCGCGCGTCGAGCTCGAAAACCGCAGCATTCATCTCAGAACCATGCCTATTTCACACAGATTCCTTAATAAACGTAAGAGTTTTATATGTCACAAGAAAGATAGAAATATAAGCTTCATCCTAAATACCTTACCATGGGCATATTTAAATTTAAAGCGAAGATACGTGTACTTTTATAATAGCCGAGCTTTAACCCCGGACAGATTGATCGACCGAGCAAATCTCTCTCAGAACAATGTTTATTTCACGTGAATTCGTTAATAAACATATATGTTTTATATGTCTCAAGAAAGGCAGACATATAAGCTTCACTTTAAACACTTTACCATAGACATATTTAAAGTTCTAATGAAGATACATGTATTTTAAAAATTACGGAGCTCCCACCCCGTACAGACTGAACGACAGAGCAACTCTCTCTCAGATCAATGTTTATTTCACGTAAATTCGTTAATAAACACAAATGTTTTATATGTCTTAAGCAAGATAGAAATAAGAGCTTCATTTTCAATACATTACAATAGACATATTTATAACTCAAGTGAAGATACATATGTTTTTATAGTAGCGCTCAGTAGCTTGTCGGGCATGGAGTGCAGACGCCTACGCACTTTTTTTTTTTTTTTTTTTGAGATATATACAAGAGTTGTTACATTCTTGTACAGCCACTAGTACGCGTAGCGTTTCGGGCAAGTCCTTAATCCTATGGTCCCTGGAATACGATCCCCTGCCGCGAAGAATCGTTTTTTCATCCAAGTACACATTTTACTGTTGCGTTAAACAGAGGCTACAGTTAAGGAATTGCGCCCAGTAAATCCTCCCCGGCCAGGATACGAACCCATGACATAGCGCTCGCGGAACGCCAGGCGAGTGTCTTACCACTACACCACGGAGACTGTTCACTTGCCGATATATTGTATAATTATCAAAGATACGCTAATAAAGCCTAAAATCTTATATGCCTCCAGAAAGACCGAGATATGAACATTATTATGATTTCACCAAATGAAATATATCATGTTCGAGAACAAAGATATATCAATTTTAAATTAAGTTTCGACTCTTGCTCGGGCGAGAGAGAGGGAGCGACTCTCGCCCCATCTATTGGAGATTCTGTCCACTAAAGACCCAAAGCTACTCAAACCCTCCTAGCATTATTTAAGTAATGAAGTAATATGGTATATTTACTATAATGTGGGTGCTGAATGCAGAACATGAGAAAACATATATTTACTCCAAACTAATATAATTTCATTATGAAATAAGTAAATAAGTAGCATCAAAGGAAGTCGACGGTCCAAGCGTCAATGTTGTGGAACGACTTATCCAAGATATATCGTTGTTTGGAAAGTGTTTGTTGGCATATCCAGTTGTCGCACTTTTCTGCACAAATTATCACAAATTTAAATTATAATGTTAACAAGTAGAATACGTATTTTTAATAAAATCTAACATAGCTAGCCAGAAAACATTTAACATTTATTAAAAAAATATATGTTTGGAAGTTAAATCGACTTCATAGGACAATAGTGTTGTTATATATACTCGTTATTCGTTGACATGCGTTCGCTACTTAAACTACCATGTACTGTACTTATGTGAAATCTCCCATGTCTCTTAATTCGCTCATCTCACCGAACCCTACAGGCTCTGTGATATATTGCTTAATTAATTGAGATTCACAAATAAAGCTTATAATTGTATATGTTATCAAAAAGGCAGAGCTTATTTTAGTTCATTTATTATGCACCCCATACCCATCCTATGGGCGATAGTGGAGTGTTACAGAGGCGCATAATGGGCTCAGGGACTGAGCCCCACAATTCATATAGCCAAGGAAGTTATAATCTTGATAAGCTAGTTACAAAAGTCAATGCACATTGTCAAATCAACAATGGGCTCGAGACCGACCACAAGTACAGTTTATAATTTAAGCAACTAACATATATGGAGGGCTAGTGTCACAATTGATTTGTTTATCCTACACATAACCCCCTCTCCCCCATCCAATGGGCAGCGGTGGATAGGTTACAATCAAGTCGTTTTTTGCGTTTTATTCAGAGATTAGATCTTATTGGGTGAGGAAAGATATTCATATTTTAAAGAAGGCTTCTTGGCTGATGCTCTCCATTGATGAAAAATATACAACCTTTTGAAAATCAATGTTAGTTTGATCTAGATATTGTAATTAACGAAAGTATTTATGTCATCTGAAAGGTAGAAATATAGGCTACATCTAAAATCCTTTGTCATAAATATAACTGAAGTGAAAACGAAGATATATGCGTTTTGATAGTTACTTGATGGCTAGCTCTGAGAGTGTGAAGCCCTGCACACCAGCCAATAAATTGTATAATTAGTTTCCATATATTTTAATTAATCTTAAAAATCTATATGTCAGAAGAAAGGAAGATGTAGCCGTTAATGTGACAACATTTAAAATTATATATATCTTAAGTTAAATAAATAATATCACCTTATCGCCGGTGTCCGGACACATAAAAATTACCTAGGTATCAGTATCCAGCCAGGCGGGGATCACAGGCTGCACAATACTGATAAATTATGTAATGCACTACTTGTGGTCCATCTCGAACCCATTTATGATGTGACGACTTATAGTGAATTTTGTAACTAGCTCATCAAGATTGTAACTTGCTTAGCTAAATGATTTGTGGGGTTCGGTCCATTCAATTTCTTTCTTTATTATGCACCCCATAATACACATCCCGTGGGCGGTGGTGTAAAGGATTACAGAGGCACATAATCGGTTCAGGAACTGAACCCTCTAGTTCGTTTAGCTAAGCAAATAACAATCTTTTGACGCTAGTTACAAAATTATTAATGTACACATACTTATGCATACATGTACATATTCATACGTATACATATATACATACACATACATATTTAATCACCCACACAAATACACACATCAGTAATCTTTTGTGTCACAAGTGATTCAACAAGAGGCTCACAACAGTCACTATACAAGGCACTTTACATTTATGGTGAGTCACACAGTTGCTAGTCTTGCTGCACACCCACCCAACTGGGCGGCAGCTTTACAGTCATGTGCTCCACACCCACCCAACTGGGCGGCAGCTTTACAGTCATGTGCTCCACACCCACCCAACTGGGCGGCAGCTTTACAGTCATGTACTCCACACCCACCCAACTGGGCGGCAGCTTTACAGTCATGTGCTCCACACCCACCCAACTGGGCGGCAGCTTTACAGTCATGTGCTCCACACCCAGCCAACTGGGCGGCAGCTTTACAGTCATGTGCTCCACACCCACCCAACTGGGCGGCAGCTTTACAGTCATGTGTATGCATTACCTACAGTAAGCAAATTTTGGATACTTCGCTAAGATTTCGGGCAGCACATCATTATGAATGAAGTACTTACACATTTCATGGACACTATTGATGTTGTTATCTTTAAATTCCGCTATTTTTCACATTCCATTATATAATGACGCAAAGTATGCGAATAGTTCTGCTGACAGAGTTTACATTTAGTCAAATCTAGATCATCAGATGTTACAAACTTCCAGAGGTACTTGTAGCTGAGCCTAAACCTAGCAGTGGTAACATCTAGAAGTCTGCTAACATTATTGGATGACCCATAGACGAGCGATTCATCAAAGTTTATACAATATTGTGAAATTGAGAGTCAGTGTAGTAACATAAATTGGTAAATAATAAATATTGTAAGTTAAGAATCTG